>NC_060282.1:28458439-28758439 GCF_021613505.1 Equus quagga
ATGGGCAGTCAGAGCTGCTGCTGCCGGCATGGGGACAGGACCCATGGACAGGCAGAGCTGCTGCTGCCCCAAGTTGAGGGTTAGAGCTAAATTTAAGGCATAGGTATGTGAGTTATCTCTTTACAAGACAAAGGAAAGAATATGTAAAAAGTTAAAATGTTATCAGTGCCCGTAGGGTCCGGCCATTTGGCAGTCCTACAATCTTTAGATAAGAATCAAACCGGATTGAGTAAACGGCAGAAGTCACCACTTAAATATTATCTTCAGCTAAAGACAAAGGAGGATTTTGGGGGGAGAGGGGGTCAGTTACATGAGCTTGCCAGACAGTAAACAACTTAAGTTCTTGCCTTCCCCATTAAGAGTTTCCATAGATAAGGCCATCCCCCCTTCCTCCTGGCGCAGAGAGGGAGGTATGGAGATTTCCTTCCCAAATGCAACTGTCTCTCATCAAAGGGCGAGCAAATTCCACTCCTCAGAGCCTGCTTCTCATCTGCAGTTTTAAAATTAACCAGCCTAAATCCTCATCAAAAGTCATGTTCCCTGCTGAAGACAAAGTATGATTGTGTTTCTTCTCTGTTCAAACATCTTAAAGAATTCCCCCATTGACTACAAAAGAGTCAATATAATTGCTTCCAATCGGACCTCATCTGACTCATGGTTTCAGCAGCTCTCTTTCCTGAAAAACATTTTTTAAAAATTTGGCTGTATTCTCAGTGTATACCGTGAATTTACTTACTTTGAGGGGCTTTTTACTTTGTCTTTTCTCCCAGTATGCTATTGTTGATTTGTGCTTTGTTTTATTTTGATGTTTATTTGTTTTTCCACGTCCACTTGACAAAACATCTACCCTCCTTTTGAGGCTGAGTTTTGAACCACCTTTAACATCATCTGCTTATCAACCCTTTTTCCAGTCTTTCCTTCCAGAATAACATTTTGTTTCCGCAGTGACTTCTTACGGCTATGTTTACACCTGTTCTGAAAATATGTTGTCTTGTATTCTGGTTATGTGTGAATAGTTCATGCTCTTACTAAACTTTCAATTTCTTTAGGACTCATACTATATCTTGTCCATTTAAAAATTTTTATCACATTTTTCATTGGTTAGTCATTAAATAAAATGTTTTTATGTTACATTTCTGAATCATTCACATTTTTTCTTTTGATTAAATGGCTTAAAAATTTTATTTCACTGTCTTTCAGAGGAAAGAACTTCTTCCAGGTTATACAAAAAGCAGGTCAAAGATAAAACGCCTACTTGATATGGAAATAGCACTGAAGTCTTTGAACAGATGCCAGTGTGCTAGCACAGCTCATTGCATAATGGATATGGGTACAGTCAAGATAAAGATGGTATAGAAGGAACATAACGAAGACTGTAGTATTATAATTAGAAACAAAATTTTGCATGTCTATGTATTTGCCTGATTTCAAGATTCAGTAGTCATCTAAAGCAAGACATCAAAAAATATACCATTTATTTAAAAAGAGGGAAGGAGGGAAAGGATTAAATGTAAATATCTAAGGTTTTACCAGAAATAACAATGATATTTTAGCTTTGATGAGTTTTAAAGCAGTCTGTGGTCCTTAAGAATACCTGCCAAATTGGTGGCATCCACATTCAGGTCATACCAATAGCTCAATTTTTAGAGAAACTTAGCAAAGAGGAATAGAATAGTGTATCAATTATCACATGTCCTTTTGGACTAACATGAGATTCTAGAGGCACCCTGAAATAGTGATGATTATTATTATCTTTGAAAATAAGATGAAGTCTATCTTCAATTATACATATACTTAACCTTTACATTAGTCTTTCCTATTATCAATAATCATGTCTTTTGATTATATTAAATCTTTCAACCAAGACTAATTCAGAGAATTTGCTTCCCCAATTTTTTCAGTTTCTCCTTTTTACATGCACAATTTGTTTAAACTTATCCTTGGGATATTTTCACACAGGTTTATATCCTATTTTCTCTTTAATGCAAGATTCTGCCCATTCTCCATGTCATTCACCAAAGCATGCAGTAACAACACTGGTACAATGCATGCTTATTAACTTTGTGGCTAAAGTAAGATGTTTGTAGATTTGGGGCGAGAGGTTAGAAAGAGAGCAGTGATAGATTATGATTGCTCATGGACAGAAAGACACTTCTACTTGCTACCATGTGTGCAGTGAGGGAAGCAATTAGAAATACTTCTGGTGAATCTGATAAGAAACATGGCTTACCAGTATATAAGTGAAGTGTAATAAGAGAGTAGGTGTCAGAAGCAGTAGATTCCAAATGGAGACGCACGTCAGAATAACCTAGGAAATATTTTTAAATAACAATCATTTCTCAGTTCCATCTTTTTTTTTTTTTTGAGGAAGATTAGCCCTGAGCTAACTGCTGCCAATCCTCCTCTTTTTGCTGAGGAAGATTGGCACTGAGCTAACATCCATGCCCATCTTCCTCCACTTTATATATGGGACACCCGCCAGAGCATGGCTTGTCTTGTGGTGACATTTCTGCACCCAGGATCTGAACCAGTGAACCCCGGGCCACCAAAGTGGAACGTGTGCATTTAACTGCTGTGCCACTGGGCCGGCCCTTCAGTTCTATCTTTAATATAAGAATCACTGGAAGTGAGAATGTGGAATGTGCATTAACAACTGCCCCTCGTCCCCAAATAATAAGTGTTCCCATAGGATTCTGAAGCAGCGATCCAACTGACAACTATTTTGAAGCTATGATTCTCAGAATGTTTGGACCCACTAAGACCAATAGGAACTATAGAAGGAAGATTTTATTTTTAATAAGCTCCCCTGAAAATTTCAGAAGAAAATGCCATCCTAATATTATTAATAGTCCTATTCTGGGGTGTCTAAAATACAGTAGGTATTTTGCATACATATTTCATTCTGTCTTACGAGAATTGTGCATAATTACGAAGTGAAAATCATGGAGTTTAAATAACCAGTTCATGGCTTGAGCACCAATCTATATAACTTTCCAGAATCACGCTTGGCTTCCAAAGGTATATTTCAGACGCTGAAGGGCTGGGTAAATCTCAGAGATCCTAGAGCAAACGGGAGGCTATCGAAAGTGCCCTCTCGTCCTCCATATCATCAGGAGCTTCTAAGTAAGGTGAAGAGAACTATTTTTTCACTTGTATTTTGAATGCTTGTATTTCATATATGAGCACTTCATGGAGAAGATAGCAACTGCCATAAAGCCAGATTTGCTTTCTTAATTGTGGCTGCCCTTTTTCTTGCTCCTAGTTAGGCATAATTGGAGCTGGTGTTTGTGACTGTGGTGGTATTTGTCAGTCAATTTAGATTTTCTTTTTGCTACTAGAAAAATGTCACATCTGAAATTGCCACTAATTAGGATATCCAGAGCCTGAAAAGACTTCTAATTACCATGATAAACTTAAATTAAAAGAGTGTAGATTAACCATGTTATTAAAATAAAGAATTTTAGAAGTATCTTTTTATGGATATATCTTTTTATAAGAAAACAACAGAAGGAAAGCACACGCTGTATTTCCACAAAGTAATAGGAAAAATTTATCTATTTATCCTTCTATGTTACATCATTTGCAAAGCATCAAGTAGTTGACTTAATTTTATACATACAGACACACACATACATTTAAACACATACATAAATGAACATCATATTAGGTTTGCCCATATAAAATTGCTGTTTCTGTATTTCAAAAATTAGCAATTTCATGTAGTTCAAAAAATGTATATAAAAAGATATTCTTGCAACTTTTCAAAAGTATGAGACTGGTTTCAAAAAATTCCTTGATGGAATAATACAGTGACAGTAATTTAAAATAAAGGCTAGTTATTCTTTCTTATTAACTTTTACAAAGTAGATGGCGTTTAGAATTCAATCCAGAAATAAAGGGCAAAGATAACTATTTTAAAGGCCCGTATATCTCTTTTACTCTGGACCTAAAATAATTTTTTTTTCTTTACAGTACAAAAGTAAGAAATAAAAAAAAACTTTGTGTTTTTTTTCAGAAGTTTGAAATCAAGAAGGGAGTACCCTAAAAAGTAAAAGAAAGGGGCCAGCCCAGTGGTTGAGTGGTTAAAGTTCTGCATGCTCAGCTTCGGTGGCCTGGGTTTTAGGGTTTGGATCCTGGGCACGGACATGCTCCACTCATCAGCCATGTTGTGGAGGTATCCCACATACAAAATAGAGGAGGATTGGCACAGATGTTAGCTCACGGCTAATCTTCCTCAGCAAAAATCAACAACAAAAAGTAAAAAGAACATTTGATTCCTGCATCAACATTAATTGGAATAGCTCAATCATCTTACTAAATAGTTGTCTTAAGTCAAAATTTGGTCTTAAATTTTTTTCAGAATGACATTTGGCTTCACTTTTATTTAGAAAACGTATCCTATTTGAGTGGTATGAAGTATTTGCATTTTCCTAGAACTTTCCACATTCCAAATAGCTCATGGTGCTTCTTATAGGGACTTTTACTTTAACTGAAATATACAAATATATTTAATCAGCACTTCAGACTGACCATGATAATTTATCTAAGTGAAATAAAAAAAAAGTCAAATTATATTGCTTGATACTTCACAACTGTGATGGACAGACCCTAAAATGACCCCTAAATGATCTTGCCTTCTGGTGCTTATACCTCTGTATAATCTCCTTTCTTTGAGTGTGGACATGGACTGTTTCTTGTTTCAAATATGGTAAACATTACGCAAGATTACTCTCATGATTATGTCATATTTTATAAGCTTCCATTTCACTAGCAGATTCAAGCTAAAAACTTCCTACCTTTGCTAGCTTTGAAGAAGTAAGCTGCCATGGTGGGAGAGGGCCAATGGAGAGGACGACATGGTGAAGGAAGTACGGGAAACCTCTAGGAGTTTATAGAAAGCCCTGGACTATAGCCAACAGGAAGTTGGGGCCTCAGTCCTACAACTGAAAGGGGAACTCTGCTAACTGCCTGAGTAAGTTTAGAGAAAGGTCCAAGCTCCTGCAAGAGAACCCAGTCCTGGCCAACACATTGGTTGTAGCTTTGCAGAGGACCCACTTAAGTTGTATAGAGACTCCTGATCCACAGATTTTGTGAGATAATAAATGTTATTTGATTTAAGATGCTAAGATCATGGTAATGTGCTGCACAGCAATAAAAACCACATAAACACTTAAACGAAAACAAAAATAACATCAATGATATAGTTAGCTAGTCTTAGAAATCATTTTGTATAACACTATAACACTGCAGGGAAAGAACTTTCGGCAAAATATTGTAAATATATCACTACATAATATTTAAAACAACAAATTTCTATTTTCGGTTACTTGTTCATTGTTAAGAGTTTTGAATATATCCTATTGATACCTTTTCTAAGTTAATAAAATAAAATAAAATACTTATGTATTTTAATATAAATAATTCGTTTAATTTCGGAAGTTACATACTTCTTGTTACTTTCTGTTGAATATAATTTTGTCATATTAATGTAAATTATAAAATGTTAAATTGTCACTCAACTATAAAGTATTTTTATACTTCTCAGACTTATCTTCTACATAATTCATTAATTTTAGTAATTTCTGGTGGAGTGGCACTCAGCTCACACATGATCAGAGATGCTGCACTGATATTCTCTGCTCTTGGCATCCTTTTACTGAAGGAATCCTACTGCTCACCAGTCTCTACTCTTGCAATATCTAGTCCCTGAAGTTATGGCTTGTCTCAATGCTAGAATACCCCTTCAATTGTGTAACTTTATTTCTCTATCTTATTTTTTTATCCCATAAGTTATGATGCCCATAATTAACCTTCAGTCCCTCAGATAAATCTGCATATATCTGAACCCCATTTGTGACCTGGGTGTAAGCTCTTTTCCATGGGGTTAGTGGTCACATGAAATAGAGTGGCATGCCAGAGTTTTTAATTACATCTATAAACATCCCTGAGAATTAAGAAATCCCCCCAAGTTCAAGGCACTCTGGAGTCTATTTGCTCCAGTCACACAAAATTCATCTAGAATATATCATGACATCAGATAATAGTCTAAAAAAAATACATTTAGTTCTAACTCTGACAAAATAGTTTTTATTGTTATTATTATAAAAGTCAATACAACATAAAAAAAAGAAAGATAAATTTAAAGAGAACAAATTTAAAAACTCCACCATTTATGTATACCACTCTCTTTACATTAAAGCAAATATTTTAAATTATATTATAAATCTATTAATATTACTTGAAGCCTGGATGATTTAATGAAAAAATAAGAATACAAACAGGATTTTATTAGGCTAACTCACTTAAAATTTTTAAGCATCCCTTTATTGCAATCTTGTGCTTTCTATGGAAATACCTAAGAAGATGGTGAGGAGTTGTGGTTATACTTGAAACTTATAATATCTTTGAGAACTGAAAGTAATTTTTAACACATTGACAACAACTAGGGTGGGGACTTCACTAATTGAAAGAAGGGTGAATTAATAAAAGAAAGTTACTTGTGAAATATACATTCTATAATCTCATAAAACAAAATAATCTTGCCTTATTTAAAGTAGAAAGGGTGGCACTTTGTTCTTCCCCCAGCCTTTGTCTCTTGACATAGAGATCCAGTTATATCTCAGCCATAAAATGGGGGCCACTATCCAACTCAAGCATAGGTGAAACAGTCTGCATTTCTTTCCCTTTCTCCATCCTAAACCATTTAGGTGTCTACTCTGCTAACCAGCAAGGCTTGTGGATAGGAAAACTATCCATCAAAAGGATGTATGTGTGGGTCAGGAACTATCAGTGAAATTTAAAATGAATAGATTAGATTAAATAAAATTTTGTCTTTCGTATCACTTTCAATTCATATGAATAGCTTATAAAATTAGCTTACAAAAAATAGCTTACAAAAAAGTTTATAATTAAAATACTAACTGTATCCAAGTTGAGTTTCATAAACAATCACTTTTTTGTGTGTATGTGTGTGCATGTGTAACAGTGTATATATATATGCTTATGCCTGTATATATGTATCACAATTGAGATTATACTGCATAAAACAATATGTACCGCTTTATTGAAGCACAATTTATATACCATAAAATTCACTTGTTTTAAGTATAAACTTCGATGATTTTTGTAAATTGACAGAATTTTTCAATGATCAATACAATACAATTTTAGAAAATTTCCAGCACCCCAGATTCTTTCTGCTTATTTGAAATCCTTCTATGTCCTTACTTATTCATCTAGGCACTGATAATCTATTTTCTATGTCCATGCATTTACCTCTTCTAGATAGCTCATATATATGTAATCTAGATTTTTTTCACTTAGCATAATGTTTTTGAGGTTCAAATATGTCTCACTATGTATCAGTAGCTTATTCCTTTTTATTGTTGAATAGTATTCCACTGTGTTGACATAATACAATTTTTTGGGTGTTTTTGCTGAGAAAGATTGGCCTCGAGCTAACATCTGTTGCCAATCTTCTTCTTTTTGCTTGAGGAATATTGTTGCAGAGCTAACACCTGTGCCAATCTTCCTCTATTTTGTATGTGGGATGCCACCACAGCATGGCTTGATGAGAGGTGTATAAGTCCACCTCTGGGATCCGAACCTGTGAACCCTGGGTCTCCAAAATGTAGCACACAAACTTAACCAGTATGCCACTGGGCTGACCCCCAGTTTTTGTTTTTTAAATAACCAATGATGGTGAAGATGATCGTTTTGTATGGTGTAAGATTAGAGTCTTAATTAGTCTTTTTGTATGTGACGTCCGATTTTCCAAGCACCATTTTTTGTGCAGAAGACAGTCTCCTTATTGAATTGTCACAGCATCCTTGACAAAACTCAAATATCTTTAAATGTAAAGATTTATTTCTAAATTCGCAATTTAGTTCCTTTTATTTATATGGGTATCCTTATGCCATTACCACACTTTATCAATTACTGAAGCATTGTAATAAATCTTGAAATCTGGAAGTATAAGTCTTCTAAATTTGTTCTTATTTTCAAGATTATTTTGGCTATTCTAGGTCCTTTGCATTTGCGTATAAATTTTAGCAAGAGCTTGTCGATTTCTCCAAAAGATTCTGCTGGTATTTTGATAGAGATTGCCTTGAATCGAGACGGCAATTTGTGGAGAAATTTCATCTTAATAATATGGAGTCTTCAAATGAAGAGGGGATGCCATTTAATTTACTTATTTCTTTAATTGTTTTCAGCAATGTGTATACTTTTTAGTGTACAAGACTTGTACTGCTGTTGTTAAATTTATTCCAAAGGATGTTATTCTCTTGATGCTATTGTAAATAGAATTGTCTCAATTTTGATTTTTGGATTTTTATTGTTAATATATAGAAATATGATTATCATGCTTTAATATTTTATAGTGTTGTAATAGTCATACAGTACTTATGAATACATCATGTTTTTGAGACAAACTCCCTGGTTTTGACAGTAGTGAACACCAGAATATGTGTTTGTTTTATTTTTTTGGCAGTCAGCCTAAGCAGTTGGTTGAGTTTTCTGAAATCAGACACTGAACTATAGATGGGTTAAAAAATTTTGTTGGAATTAGCACCAGTGGAAAGAAGAAGGAGGAAGCAGAATTGGGCGTGGAATAATTTGGACAGCAATACTTGCCACACAAAGGCTTGGCCAATCCAATGAGGAGTTCCGTAGTCAATATTGTCTACAAAAGTGTTCTGTGTTGTCAGCCCAGAATGTCAGGCCTTAGTGCTCTCACTTTGCCCAGTCCCAGCTTGTGGGCTTCCCAGGGAAGGACACAACCTTATTCCTCAGAGCTGGAGAATCAGTCATTCATTGAAAAGGGATATAGACAGCATATTTCCATATCCACCCACATAGTTTTATACAATTATTTGCTGAAATTTGGGGGGAAGAAATGAAGTCACTTTCTGTCTGGGAATGAGAGCCATGTTTATAATACCAGCCTTGAGTTACACATTTTTAGTACCACAGTGTGTAATGAATTATTGCTTCTTTAGAATCAGAGCTAATCATGTGTGTCCAGTTCCAGGGTAATAATGCAGCATGAATTGTGCCCTGCTTCTAGGGTCTTTCAGTCTTTGGCCTAGTTCTAGCCTCTGTAAGCCAAGAATTTTGTTTAAATGATAAACAATGTAATTAATTTAATTACTTTGGGAAATGTTTTTCTTTTTTGTTTCAACAAAAACTTACTCTTTGACTGTTTTCTTCTTGAATGTTCTAACTTTACCAAGGGGAGACCGTGAAATGGAGAAAGATTATTGCTTATAAAAGGAAATTTCCATTGGATAAACTGCTTTATGAAAGTGAGGGAATTATTTCAGAAAGTCCCTTTATGTCTTCTAGTCTAATCTTACTATTTTTACTGTACTGAGGAAATAACTTTCTCTGGCGGATGGAATGAGTTCTTGCGAGTCTCACAAAGAGTGCAATAAGACCCTGCCCATGTTTTATTTATGAAGAAAATCTGGCCCTCTATGCTTTATTCTTCAAGACTTTCATTCTATTTCAACCCCGACTTGCTTAAGATATCTTTTTTATTCTCCTCTTTGAAAATTGTTGTTAAAATACAATGAACACAAGAAGAAAACAGTTAAAATTTATACTTTTGTATGACCATCAATCTTTAGAACTTTCATGACAAGTAAATCTATAACAAAAGATATTAAACCAAGCATGTATGAGATGTAAGGTGCCTTTGAAAAGCTAATGAGAAAAGAGAAATATTTTGATCTAGATATTTGTAGTATAAATGTCCCTGACATGATTGAAAATCAACTTTTGTCTGTTTCCTACCTCATCAGGAAATGAGCAAAGGAAATAGCCCCATACAACAGCTGGCCAATAAGAAGAAATACATTTTAAAAGTCCTGTAAATATGGGTTGTGTCATTTCATTAATACTGAACTTCAGGACAGAGGCTGCTTACCAAGTCTAGTTTAAGCTTAATATTTAGCTCATTATTCCTACAAAATTGGCATTTTCAAATCAATAAATTGAGTCAAAGACATCTAGGAAATGTCTACTTTTTATTCAGATATTTAATATTCTTTAAGCCTATAAAAACATGAACGACAAGAATGTAACAGTGTGTAAAGCAGACTGTTAAATCTAAAGATTTCCATGTCCAAGGGAAATTTGAAGTAGAGCTTTTTGTTGTTCAGCTAGTGGGTTCTAAAGATGTTTGCTATTATTTTAAGAAAATCAATATTAAAACTCCATTATAAACAGTTACAGTTACCTAAAACTAACCTCACTTAAGAATTATATTTATCTATCCCATTAAATTCCATTAATTTCTCATCAAAATACAAAAAGAGGTTTTCAGTACTAAGTTAAAAATTCTAAATGAAAGTGTAATCGAAGTCAATCAAAGGGAATTTTGAAAACTTCTCTATCAAAAAAAGGCCCTAACCTTTTTTAATATAGTGATTCAAAATTTTCTGCAAATAACATTTTGGATTAGAAAGAAGAGATTTGATGTGGCCAGCTTTCCACTTGTATTACTCATGATTTTTGTAAAATTAGGGAAAATGAAGGGTGGTTAGTATTTGATAGAACAGCTTGTTTATGAAAAGAAGGCATTCACATCCCCAAATTATAAAGAAAGGATAATTCACTGTAAGGCTATTATTTATTTTTATGTGTGTGTATTCCAGAACAAACTACTTGATACAATTGGGAGATCATAATATCATGCATGAACATGACGAACTCAAGAATCTCACAGAAGTCCAGGATGAACCATAGGGCTAGAGTCCCATAATAAGGCAGAGCCCAGGATCAAGAGATGTTTTAGGATCCAGGAAGCAATAGCAAATGAGCTATCCTCCTGCCTTATCAATAGTTGATTATTCCTGCTCCAGTAAGACAAAACAAAATTCTCTGAATCTGACTGTCTCTACTGAGTCTGTCAAAAAGTCAGCTATGATTTTTTTGCGTATACACACATACGCAGTCTAATTAAATGTACATATATAGAAAATTTCACACTTTACAAGTATGCAGCTTTATGAAACCTCACAAAATCAACACACCTACGGAATCAGCAGCCAGAGCAAGAAACAGACCACTCCTCCTCTGCATATATTTTGGATTTATGCTTACTCAAACTCTCTGTCTTCCCCTACCCTCGAAAACTTTAGGTACTTATTGCTTTATGCGCTCTTTCTATTTCAAAATCTTCTTTTAGTTTCTATTCCTGATACTACCTACCTGACCATGTCTATATATCATTAGTGAATGTCTAGTAGAGAGACCTTGCTGGGTACCGTGATTCATCACCATCCCTCTTAGCAGAGTTATTATATATTATTTTATTCATTTAAAATTCTAGCCATTGCCAGAGACTATGCTAGATGCTGGAATTACAGTTCATTTAATCGCAAAGCATGCAGTATGGTTTCAAATATTCCTTAAAACATAACTACATAAATCTTTAATATTTACTATTCGTGTAAGTGCTTTGAAGAAGTGCAAAGTTGCAAAGGAGTTTGAAATAGAGTATTTAACCTACTCTAGGGAGTCAAGAAAAGACACAAGAAGCAAGTAACATTTAAGCAGAGACCTGAAGGGTCAATAGATTTCAGCTACCAAAATCTGAGTGCGTGTCTGTGTTTATGTGTCCGTGTGTCTGTGCATGTTTGGGGGCTGTGGGAGTGGGGATGCAATCATAGCCTGTTACAAAAAGAAAAAAAAAGTCTAGTGTGGTTAAAACACATAAAGAAAGAGGTGGGGTAAAATATGAGGGCTACAAAGCAGAAAGAGATAGATGATGCGGGTCTAAGTCAACCCCTTAAGGACTTGGGACTGAGAGTACCAAGAATGCAATGGCAGAATTTAATCAGGATAGTGAAGTGTTCATTTGTCACTTTTTTATAACACTTATCAAAATTTCAACCTCTATTATATTCAGAAACAATTGCATATATGTGTAATCATTTGGTTATTACATGCTATCTTTTATAGACTTTAAATTTAATGGGAGTTAAGGACATTTGCATCTTGTTTACTGTTGGATATCCAGTTTCAGTTATGGGATTTGAGAGAGAGAAAATGGTCAATGAATGATGCTTTGGGAAAAAAATGAATGATAACAATAAAAATATTCTCCTGACTGCATGCTAGTGAAGTAACTGTAGCTTTTCCCCCAGAATCATTAACTAGCATCTGTTTGGAGGTCAGGCTTGGATTCATGTTTACAATTTTCCTTGCAGAATCTGATTGAGAAAATGTCAATTCTCTTATGGAGTAAGAGTGATTTAAAAGGATCTTTGGAGCATATTTCAGCTGCCCCCCCCAATATTCCTAAAAATATTAAAACTATGGAATTTAGAATAAATCCAAATTACTTACAATAATTAACAAGGGCTTACATAAGGGATGCAAAATCTAGTGCCCCATGGGCTGAATTTGGCAGACAGCTACTTTTGTCTCTGGGTTTTGTTTTTTTTGTGGGGGGGTTAGATGGGGGGTGGAGTGTTTGACTCTTTCAGTCAGCCTAGTATTTTTTGTTTTTCATTGAATTTAAATGCCTAATTTAGGTAAAACATGAATTCCTCACTTTACAAGAAAAATCTTATTTACTCTCACAGAATAGATTATTTCTGGCACAAAGTGGGTACTCAACAAATAATTGTTTAATTACTCAATAAATAAAATAAAAGTAGCTTAGATTTGGATTGTAATAGAGGAAAATAGAAAGATTAAACCAACTGTATTTTTTGACTGATTAGATATGGTCAGTAAAAGAAGGAGATATCTATTATTAATTCTTGTGCCAACCTGCTCCAAAGCACATTTGCTATGGTGTAGACTCTATTTTCTAAAAAGATGTTTATTCCTGCACAAATCAACTGGATCCAGAATAAAGATCCCATAGGAGAGAAGTCATAGATATCCTCTCCAAAGGGCAGAGAAGATTCCAATACAAGAGCCTAGAAGAGTGGCAGGCATGAAGATTTTCCTGTCCAATGCAAACTGATACCTTTTATCAGTGAGGAGTTGTGACTTACAAGGTAAACTATGATAAACCTCTTAAACTGCAGAGAATTCTTTGGGGGTAATTAAACTGCCTCATTGGCCATAATTAGGCTGTCAATCTAGGGATAGGCTATCGGTATGATCATGGTTGTCATTCATGGTGTTTTACTTAAGGAAAATTAATAAGATAAAAAGTAACCTAATGTGAATTGAGCTGTAGTATGTGTACATCATTGTAGAAGTCCAGAAAAGTATAAAAAATGATGAATTAGATCCCTTACTCTTAAAGGAGCTTGTACATCTTTATTGAGGTTATCTATAAAAATGAGAAGGAGCTTGTACATCTTTATTGAGGTTATCTATAAAAATGAGACCTTAGCAGTACGCATGTATTTAGGCACCTGCATTTCAGAAGACAAATGTTATGGAAGTTTAGAAGGACCTGTGATATCTAGCTTTGAAAATTGAAATGAGGATGATTTTTTTTAAGTTAGCATTTAAATGAGCTAATAGATGTAACTTTGAATAGTTCTGGGACACACATGCTTTGTCAGAGTTAGCTCTTATGATTATTAGTGTTAGCAACAGAATGTGCTGAGCACTTTCTATAGATTAGTTCCTTTGATTTGCTTCCCCTTGTTAAAACACTAAGTGTATTATTATCATTTTCAGAGATGAATAAACAGTGGTCTGCTGTTTACTAAGTGGAGGAAGCAGAATTTGACATGAAGGAACTTAGACTCAAGGGACCCACACTCTTTACCACAAAACATTTCTGACAGAACAATATAGGACAAATCAATTCATTCTTAATTTGATCTTTTAATGATAGGTAGCTTTTAAATTAAAGGACAGCAAGGAAATTCAGATTCAGGCTTTCCAAGAAGACAAACTGATACAAGATCAAGCAGTATAAATATTTTAAAGCCCGTTTAGGAGACATTGAGTAATTTGTTCTTATTAGAGGATATGGTTTATGTTGAATAAAGGTAGAAAATTAAGCGGGGGCCAATTTGTGGAAGCCTCGGAAACAAAGCAAGAAATTATAATGATGCCTTCGTGTATTTTGTATATAAAACTCTTTAAACATGATTTTTCTTTCAAACTTTATTTTTGTTAATAATCCTATCTTTACAAAGGGATATTAGGTATTTTTAATATTTGGGAATTTTACACAATACTTTTGTTAAGTCAGAAGCTGTGAAGTGTCTGCAAACTTCGCTTCCTTGCAAACTAACAACTTAGCTTGCCACAGTTTCACATACACATACTAACAGAAGAATACAAGAATCCTGGGTCAGAAAAACAATTTATTACTCAGAATACAGGAGCAGCCAGACCACTACATTGTGTTGGTTTCCAACACTCAAATCACACAGGGCATCAGGAGGAGGGCCAAATATTTAACTGCCCATGTACTGGGTTGCACCACGAGAGAGAAATGCCAAAATTAGGAGACTGAGCTTTTATGGGGCTGCTGATACATCTGTCTGCCCTGCTCAATGGAGAAAAAGCTTATTTGTTATCCTGAAATGTAAACAAATTTTCTCCAGGGGAGCGTTGGAAATTATTTCTCGGTTTATGGCTCTAGAATATGTCTGGGAAGGTACCTGGAGTTACCCAGACTGTCAGGTTAAGGGCTCAGTCCTCCATCTGCTAAGTCTGCTCAAGAATTCTGAGATTTCAGCTGAGAAATATATAAGGAACAAATATCGAAGCTATAATCAATGAAGAGTACATTTAAATTTGTTGAAGGTTATCATGCATAGGAATTAGTGAAATTTATGGGAAGTTTTGAAATAAGTAAACTTTACAGTATTTTCCTGCAATATTATGACATGTAATAGAGATTTTGGAAAAGTTAGAGAATGAGCAGAAATAAATGAGAGTGTTACAAAAGAAAGTGAAAATTCTGACGTCAACGGCAAGTTCAGGGTTTTCGCCCAGGCACCTCTATGTTTATTAATTTGCTAGGAATGCTCACAGAACTCACTGATGGCTATTATACTCAAAGTTATATGTGTTATAGGGAAAGGATATGTGTTAAAACCAGCCAAAGGAAGAGATACATAGGGAAGAGTCTGGGAGGGTTCTGAAGGGATTTTCCTGTCATCCTCAGCATGTGTTACCCTCCTGGCATCATGTGTGACAGTACAATCAGGGCACTGTCAACTGGTAGAGCTGACCTGAGCTTCAGTTGCCAGAGTTTTATTTATTTATTTTATTAACAAGCTTTCACTAAAATATCATCAAATGTATACCTGTAATTAATGAAGGTGGAAAAATATTTCCAATTGAATATGTATTCAACTATACCTACATATCACATACATATGTTTTAATAGTGCGTTCTCAATACAAGGCCAGTTAAAATCGATAGCTGACTCTATGTATGAATAATCAATGAGTTTAGAGTAGAGACCAGTGAGATTAGCAGCTCAGTAAGAAGAGTAGCATTATGTACAATATGCCAAATTCTGGAAGGAGACGGGAAACAGGCCATTCTCTTGATGCAACAGAGAGCTACACTGAAAAAAAAATGTGTGTGTGTGAGAGGTGGAACTTAATGGTTTTTATGGAGAATCAAATGTAAGCGAAACATACTTAAAGTAAATTTATGGGTTCGGGGCAGAAATATAAAAGATTTTCTGGGAAAATAAATACACAAAAACTAATGATGAAAATGTAAATTCTCTACAAAGAAAATTCAAAAATAAATAATAATTGTTCTATATTACATAGTCAAGATTATAACTGGCAGGATTTTACTGTCCGTTGGCAATTCACTTCATCTGAATATGCACTTTTTAAATTTCTGAATATGTTCAAGACTCTATGCTAGTTATTGAAGGGTTTTTAAAGGTCAAGAAGATGTTTAAACAATTGAGTATTATGCAAGGCAGACGGAAGTTAATACTAAGTAAGAGAAAAATGTGCTCTTGTATAGAGGAAATGATGTAGTTCTTATATAAATACAGCTAAAATAATTCAAAAGAGCGATTCACATTCGAAATGACAAAAGTACAGCCAATAGAAAAGTGCATGCTTTAATCAAACAACTATGCTCACTATTTACGTAATGCTAAACGAATTTTTCTTGCATTTAAAATAAAATAGGGGCCAGCTCCAAGGCCCAGTGGTTAAGTTCGTGCGCTCCGTTGCGGCAGCCCAGGGTTGGGATCCTGGGTGCGGACATGTCACCGCTTGTCAGGCCACTTGAGGCTGCGTCCCACATCCCACAACTAGAAGAACCTGCAACTAGGATATACAACTATGTACCATGGGGGTTTGGGAAATGAAGCAGAAAAAAAAGAAAAAAGATTGGCAACAGTCGTTAGCCCAGGTGCCAATCCTTAAAAAAAAAAAAGGAAGATTGGCAACAGTTGTTAGCCTAGGTGCCAGTCTTTAAAAAAAAGTTAAAAAACAATAAAATAAAATAAAATAGACTTAATAAACTATTTTTTTTCTTTTCAAATGTTTTTTGAGCACAAAATGTTACCACTCTTCTATACTAGTGCATAGGAAATTCTGGAAAGATAGCAGTGTGTGATTTGTAGCCTAAAAGTTTGAAGCTGTAAAATACAATGATAAAGCAATACAAGTGAAAATCAAGCCAAGTAGAAGAAGAGCACCTACAAAAGTTCATTGAATATACCTTTAAAAACCATCATTTTCCAAGTCTTGGCTATTGTGTATAATGCTGCAATGAACGTAGGGGTGCAAGCATCTTTATGCCTTTGTGTTTTCAAGTTCTTTGGATAAATACCCAGCAGTGGAACAGCTGGATCATATGGCAGATCTATTCTTAATTTTCTGAGGATACTTCATACTGCTTTCCATAGTGGCTGCACCAGTTTGCACTCCCACCAGCAGTGCACAAGGGTTCCCTTCTCCCCACATCTTCTCCAACATTTGTTGTTTCCTGTCTTGTTAATTATAGCCATTCTGACCAGAGTGAGGTGATATCTCATCGTAGTTTTGATTTGCATTTCCCTGATAGCTAATGATGTTGAGCATCTTTTCATATGCCTGTTGGCCATCCGTATATCTTCTTTGGAGAAATCTCTGTTCAGATCTTTTGCCCATTTTTTAATTGGGTTGTTGGTTTTTTTGTTGTTGAGCTGTTAGAGTTCTTTGTATATTTTGGATATTAACCCTTTATCTGACATATGGTTTGCAAATATCTTCTCCCAATTGTCAGGTTGTCTTTTCATTTCGTTGATGGTTTCCTTTGCTGTGCAGAAGCTTTTTAGTTTGATGTAGTCACATTTGTTCATTTTTTCTTTTGGTGCCCATCAAGGGACGAATGATTAAAGAAGATGTGGTATTTATACAGAATGGAATACTACTCAGCCATAAGAAATGATGAAATCCCAGCATTTGTGATAACATGGATTGTCCTTGAGGGTATCATGCTAAGTAAAATTAGCCAGAGGGAGAAAGTCAAATACTGTATGATCTCACTCCTAAGTAGGAGATGAAAACAATGACAAACAAACACACAGCAATGGAGATTGGATTGGTGATTACCATAGGGGAAGGGGGGGAGGGCAAAAGGGGTGATTAGGCTCACATGTGAGGGGATGGACTATAATTAGTTTTTGGGTGGTGAACATGATGTAACATACACAGAATTCGAAATATATTACTATATACATCTGAAAGCTATATAATGTTATAATCCAATGTTACTGCAATTTAAAAAATTAAATAAATAAATAAATAAATACAAAAAAAAGAAAAAGATGTCATGACAAATACAAATTAGACACAGATGTCTAATTCCCTCTAATAAATGTTATTTGAACTTTCAGTGTGAAGCCCACAAAGCAATATAAATATTATATCTGTATATAAAATTTTATATGTAGATATAAAATAAAAACAATTTCTATAATAAAAAAGCCCCATTATTTTCTAAATGTGTTTTATTATTTTTCTCAGATGAATTTTTCAAGTCCAGTAGTAGCTGCCTATATAAATAAACAAATAGAAAAGACAGTATTTTGCCTAAATAATATGCAGCCACTCCTTTATAAAATCTACAATGAACTCACAGATACTAGGGAATAACTTTTTTCCCCCCGATGTAATCTACAATTGTAGATTTAATTTTGTCTTATTGACCTAATGTTTCTTGCTCTATTGTTACAAATCCAACTGATTTCCTCATCTCCTCTATAAAGACACTGTCTTCTCTATTGAATGGGATAAGATGGCCATAATCTTAATTGTAATCAATGGGTAAAGTTGTTGAAATTACTTACGTTTCTTCTACCTATGTTAACTCTAGAAATTATGATAAAATGAGCAATATTTTCCTTCAATGTTTTCATCTATCACATTCTTTTTATCCTCTCTTGATGAAGACTCTTGAATGTTGACCAATCTTGTGCCTCTGTCATGCTTGGGTCAACTTAGGTTCACAAGTAGGTTTCTCAAAAGTGGTCTATTCCTGCATCCCTCAATTACTCATTTTGTGTTTGCTTCTCCAGTCAGGTGATCAGTGTTCCTCTGAGACACATCGTTCATGTCTCCAATCCCAAAGGGAAGTCTGATTTATCAACTGCACAAATTCTTTAGCAGAATTTATACTATTCTTCCTTAAAACATCTTCCTTTTTGAAAACATTTTCTTTCTTAGATTCTATAATATTGTTAATTCAGCATTTTTTCATTTATTCATCCATTATTCATTCAACAAAAATTTTTTTCAGGATCAGTACATATTTCCTGCTCTCACATAGTAGAGACAGATAGAAGTGAATTATTATAACTAAACACTTTACTTCAATGATAGAGATAAGCATCTAATACTAATAGGGCAGAGAGATGACACTTATTACAGCTGGTGGTTGCAGTCATGGTTATGGGTGTAAGTAAAGATTTCCTGGAGGGGGTAGTATATGAGTTAAGCATTAAAAATGAGTAGGCATTGGCTGGAATAAATGAAGGTAGAAGAAAAGGCCATGTAAGATGGAAAAGACAGTTTTATCATAAGAATGGATATTATTTAAAAATATAGTCCAGGGGCCAGCCCTGTGGCCAAGTGGTTAAGTTAATGTGCTCTGCTTTGGCAGCCCAAGGTTCACCAGTTCAGATCCTGGGCACGGACCTACACACTGCTTATCAAGCCATGCTGTGGTGGCATCTCACGTAGAAGACCTACCATGACTTACAACTATGTAGTGGGGCTTTGGGGAGAAAAAAATAGAGGAAGATTGGCAACAGATGTTAGCTCAGTGCCAATCTTCCTCACCAAAAGGATACCTGGAGAACAAATAGTAATAATTAAAAATATTTATATAGTCCAGTGTATATGGGGAGTCACAGGAATTGTTAATTGCTTGGGAATGAATATGAAACAAAAAGTGGAAAGTAGACATGCTCAACAATGTTATCAGAAGGAAATACTTCTCCTCAGACATTTCCTGATTCCTACAGTTTTTATAGTCTCAGAATATCTATGTGCCACCTAATCTTAAAAGTCCATGAATGAGGGTACACATGAGGTCTATGGTGTGAGTTAAATCATACTTCTACACCTATATTAAAGGTTACCACAATTCAAAAAACATAGCTTTTTATTTCATTTTGGTTTCTTTTTTTATTGAGACAATATAGTGCAATGAAATTTTCAAGCAAAAGGAAAGAGGAAGCTTGGCATAGATGTTAGCTCAGCGACAATCTTCCCCAAGCAAAAAAAAGGAGGAAGACTGGCGATAGATGTTAGCTCAGAGCCAGTCTTCCTCACACACAGTACATATACATATTATTTGAAGGAAACTTTTCCTTTCACTCTGAATCTATTATAAAATTGACTTATTTCTAGGAGTGGAAGGCTATGTCACTTAGACTCATTTGCTGGCAGATTAAAATGAGGACTTTTGATTCAATATAAAAAAGATCTTGGAGGGGCCGACCCCGTGGCCGAGTGGTTAAGTTTGTGTGCTCTGCTTTGGCGGCTCAGGGTTTTGCTGGTTCAGATCCTGGGCACGGATGTGGCACTGCTCGTCAGACCACGTTGAGGCAGCGTCTCACACGCCACAACTAGAAGGACCTGCAACTAAGATATACAACTGTGTACAGGGGGGATTTGAGGAGATAAAGCAGAAAAAAAAAAAAGATTGGCAACAGTTGTTAGCTCAGCTGCCAATCTTTAAAAAAATTTTAAAAAATTAAAACAATAAAAAAGATCTTATGGAAAGCATTGTTAATTTAACAGATCTTTAAGAAAGAACAAGGACAAGATACAGGATAAGAATAAATGTTTACTTGAAATGAATTGAGACCATGATTTGGGGAAATTTTCTCTTAGAGAAGTCTATCAATTGTAAAATGGTGGCTGATAATCTTGGAAGATCTTTGATTCTTTTGGGGTGAGGCAGATAAAACTTGGAGCTCATAGTCCACCAAGTACCTTGAGCCTAGTGCCTACTATTACCTCTTTTTTAATGGGATTCTAAAAGGCTACAGCCTTGGAGTAAAGTGAAGTAGCGATAGCCAGTCTCCAAAGGAACTAAAACCGTTTCAATTATCTCAGTCCTTGTAATAACTTAAAATGATCTGGTTGTGTTACTGCCCTTAGTCTCCGGAAAACATAAATACATTCCATATGCAGCTATTATCCAAGATCTGAAATAATCTCCATACTTTCCTCACATAATATTCACACCTCAACTAAAAATAACCAGGTTTTTTGAGATATGAGAAAACAAAAGAAACAATTAAAATTGAAATAGTTACATAGAGTCTCCTAATAACTGAGGTACTGGGAAAAATTAATATTACTGTAACTACGCTTGCTATGTTCCAACAGACAAGACAGATCATTTTTCAGAAAACTTGAAACTATGAAAAAGAACAGCACTTCCGGGTTTCCAGTGCCACATGTAAGGAGCTTAGAAGTCACCACTCCATTCTAACAAATAAAAAGATGGACAGACTGAAAAATCAACAACTCTTCTCAGACCAAGAAGAGAGGGGAGGACACGGGGCAAATTGCTGCCATGAAGTTTGGAGAGACAGACAGGAAAAATACAGGAAGTCAAGGCTTATCTGAACAGACTCACCAGCGGAAACTGCCATGGGAACTAGTGCCTAGGTAGGGAAAACTGCACTGCAATTGACTAATTGCTGGAGGCTCAGTGTGGACAACACTGAGAGTTAAGACTCCAAGGGGACCGAGTGAGATGGAGGGAGAAATACTGTGAGATTTACCTCCAGGAGCTCCACCAGGTTCCCATAGTAAATATTGGAGAAGAATCCCCTTGAGCTTCCTGCTGGGGGAGAGGAAAAGGAAGCATTTTGAAATACATGAGAACACTCTGTTGTTAAGAAGCCCCGCCCTCGAGGGAAACTAGTTAACCAGAGCCTAACCAGCTGGGGAATTATCAGACCCTAACCAATCTGGAGAAGGGATATACCCAATTCCAGCTCATTCCAGCCACATATAGATTAAAAGTAATGGATGGAGAAAAAATATACAATGTTAATACTAATCAAAAGAAAAAGGAGTAGCTATATTAATTTCAGACAGAGCAGACTTCAAAGTAAGGAAAGTTATCAGGGATAAGCAAGTACATTACATAATGGTAAAGTGGTCAATTCTCCAAGAAGACATAATAATTCTTAACCTGTGTGCGCTTAACAACAGAACATCAAACTACACGAGGCAAAAATTGATAGAATTGTAAGGAAAAATAGATTAATTCAATTTCAGAGCTGGAGATTTCAACACTTCTCTCTCAGAAATGAACAGATCCAGCAGGCAGAAAATCAGTCTTCTGTGGTAAAGGGCTTGAGCTGGGAAGTACGGCTTTCCGTTTAGTGTGTAAATTTTGAGTCTTGCTTTCTCAGTAGCTTCCATTTCTTGGCCCCATGTTCATCTCGTCTTAAAAGCACTGGGTTTGGAACAACCTGTCTTGGCTGACATGTGGGGTTTCCAAGTGTGTGAGCTCGGTCTCTGGAAGCTAGGGGACATCACGTCTGCATTGTGACCAGGCCTATAGAGTGTTCAGCCTTATTTACGTTACGTTTGTAACTGCATGTGGTGTTTTCAATTTGTGCAGAATAGTTAGAATAGTCTATTAAAGTTGTGAAACATGAAAAAAAGATTGTTTTAATTTGCGTTTCCCTGGAGACATATGATGTGATGATATGAAAATATGCTTCTGTATATCTTCTTTGGTGAGGAGATTCTGATAAAGGGGGGAACCTATGCATGTGTTGGAAGAGGGGTATATGAGAAATCTCTGTACTTCCCTCTCAATTTTGTGGCAAACTTAAAACTGCTCAAAAAAAATAAAGTTTTCTTAAAAATAAAGAACAATTCAAACGATGCAAAACATACAAGAGAAAAAAAATTAAGAATCAAGTGGATGATTTTTACAGTATACTTACCACAACTAAAGATCAACTGGAGAAGTAAAAGAATGCAATGGAGCACAGAGGGACAAGAATTGAAATGTAAAAATTAAGGAAAGATAATGTGTATTAGTCTGGTAGGTCTGCGGCAATAAAACACCACAAACTGGGTGGCTTAAATACCGGAAATTTATTTCTCACAGTTCTGGGGTCTGGGAGTCCAAGATCAAGATGTTGGCAGGTTTGGTTTCTCCTGAGGTCTCTCTTCTTGGCTTGCAGATGGCCACCTTCTAGCTGAGTCCTCACATGGCCTTTCCTCTGGTGTCTCTTCCTCTTCTTTTAAGGATGCAGGTCCGTCAGGTCATATTCGATAGGGCCCCACCCTCATGACCTCTTTTAGCTGTAATTATCTTTTTAAAGGCCCTATCTCCAAATATACTCACATTGGAGATTAAGGCTTCAGCATATGAATTTGAGGGGAACACCATTCAGTTCATAACAATATGAAAAGGTCAAGAAGATATATAATTAGAGTTTGAGGAAAAGACAAGAAACAAAATGTAGAAAAAAATGTTGGAAGAAATACAGTTAACGATTTTCCCAAACTGAAAAATGGCATCAGGTAGGAATTTCAAGAAGCATTAAAAGACCCAAGCAAGATAAATTAAAGAAAATACTTGCTTGGTATATCATAGTAAAATGCCTGAAAATTGGGGCTGGCCCAGTGGCATAGTAGTTAGCTTCAGTGTGCTCTGTTTCAGAAGCCTGGGTTCGTAGGTTCGGATCCTGGGCTCGGACCTACACCACTCATCCAGCCATGCTGTGGCAGTGTCCCACACAAAATAGAGGAAGATGTTAGCTCAGGGCCATTCTTCCTCAAGTGAAAAAAGGTAATTACAGCTAAATGATGTCATAAGAGTGGGGCCCTATCCAATATGACTCATATAAATGAATACATACAAACCCTAACAGAAGGAATATAGATCCATAAAAAAAAATCAATCAATTAAAAGGGAAAAATAGCCAAGCTTTAAGATAAAGACTAAAGCATAGAATAACTTTAAATTAATGGAAAACAATAGCTAGATGAAACGTTTAAACTAATATATCAGGTTTTACATTCAACGAAAATGAACTAAATACTCCAATTAAAGAATAACATTTTGCCATCTGTAAAAAAAATTTCTATGTAAATCCTCCTTAAATAAATATAAATCTAAATATAATGACAGTTATTTTGAAAGTAAAGGGAAGGAAAAAACAATACCACACAAATACATATAGAAGTAGGGTTTTGGAGGTTTAAGGAGAACTGCCACAGAATTAGGGGCAATCTAGAGTATTATGGTATGTTTACATCCATGATAAAAAACGCATTTTTCTATACCAGAATTTGCAAAAGCTGCTAAGAGGAAAAATAGATGTCAAATTAGCCACTCCTTTTAGCAGTAAGACAGTCATTAGCAATTTGAAGGATAGCAGCTTTGGTGGAATTTTGGATTGGAATACAAATTGGTGTGAGATGTGGAGTAAGCACGATGGAAGTAGAAATGGGAATAGAGGAGGGTCACATGTGCACTAATTGAGGTCATGTGTGGCCTCAAGTGGGCTATCATTAGAATGATTGGAAGGATATGGACTAGGTGAGTTTGATGATTGGTTTGTAGGAAGATGAGGGTACTACTATGGTATTTTTTCAATTTTCTCTGAGAGAGATCTCAGCATAGTAAGATTTTATGTTGAAGATTTAATGTCATTTAAATGAGGAGCACATCATTGAAATGTGTAATTTTAATACATATTTTAATGGTATGTTACTCCTTGAAGTATTTATTTTCAAATTTCCTTTACATCTAATTTTGTATGTATCATTTAGATAGTTTTGTTCCGAACTATTATATGTCTACAAGAGTGTCTATTAGCAAATGAAAACATTGCACTCACTGTCTTGACATGAGTGGCACAGAACTGATTTTCCACTGGACCCCAGAAAGGACCCTAGCAGAAGTCAATGTAAAAGAAGAAACACATGAAAAATAGACCCAGAATGAAAAGCAAGAATGAATGTGAAGAAGAAAAATCCACCCATCATTATTGGGAGAAAGCACAGCAAAATCAGAAATTCAAAGGGAATATATATGCCTTTCTCAAAACATTATTTTGAGAAAAGAAAATCTTAGATCATCATGGTTATTAAATAATGTGATGAATCCCTTCACAGTCATTGTAGTGTAGGTAGCCGGGATTGCTCAATATTTCATGCACAGTATTCTAAGATTGAATTGTCTCATAAGACCACACATGTTAAAATGTGTGGCCAATTTGGGCTTACATATCCTGCATTATATTTTAAAATGCCAACGTACATCTAGGTATTCTTCATCTTGGTGAAGATAAAAACTGCTTTAACAAGTTACAATAAAATTATGTAAGCATTAATGATATATATGGATATGCAATATGTAAACATATTACACTTACATATGCATATGTAAATATGTCTCTATATAATGAGTGTATGTGTATATATTAAATATATATGTATGTACAGTCATGTGTCTCATTTATTGACAAAGATACATTCTGAGAAACGCGTCATTAGATGATTTCTTCATTGTTCAAACATCGTAGAGTGTACTTATACAAACCCTAGATAGTATAGCCTACTACACACTTAGGCTATATGGTACTAATCTTATGGCACCGCCATTATATATGCAGTACATGATTGACTGAAACATCAGTATGCAGCACATGACTGTATTATATATATGCATATGTGTTGGGGGTGTGTGTGTTTATATATATGTGTATATGTATGTATATATGCAATTCTGAAAGAGTGAGAAAACTTTCACAAAAGAACAAACCTCATATATTACCAATCGAAACAATATTTTGAAGATGAAATTATCATGCCAGGAAAAAATATAAATATCTTGATCAAGTAATCATCATCTATTTTTTTCATTTTTTGAGAGTTAATGAGAGTACAAATGCATATCATTTAGCTTATTGTTAGGAAGAGAAAATGTGATAATTTCTAATTTATAGTACCCAGAGTTTTATACAAAAAGTTCTTGATTTCACATTGCTCCCTTATTTTTTTATTTTAACTATAGGCTTCTTAATTCACTTATTTTGTTGCATTTGGCTTTGAATTATTACCTGGTAGAGTTTACCACCTACGCAGACACCCTGTGAAGAAAGCCTGCATCTTACAGCTCTTCTATGTTTACCTAGAATTTTTTTCTTCAAATGTCTTCCAATTGTGTCTCTCTTTTTTTTAAGATTCACCCTATGCTAACATCTATTGCTAATCTTTCTCTCTCTCTTTTTTGTTTTTCCTCCCCAAAGCCCCAGTACATAGTTATATGTCCTGTTAGTTCTTCTATGTGAGCCACCACCACAGCATGGCTACTGACAGACAAGTGGGATGGTTCCACACCCTGGAACTGAACCCGGGTCACTAAAGTAGAGTGCACTGAACTTTAACCACTAAGGCCATCAGGGCTGGCTCCCCATTGTGTCTTTAACGCATTCAGCAAAATGTGATTGATTATTTTGACAGTTTATTTTCTTGTACTTATGAAAAGTTACTTTCTGAGAATTCCAATTTGTAGTTGTATTTCTATTTTATGATTTGATATACAACAACTCTCTTTGACCCATGGCTAAAACTTACTTTTTCCACTAATTCTCAGTTGAGCTTTCAATATGTCAAGCATTGGCCTTAAGAGGTTTCCTTACTTTACATTTCTCTATTCACAGAATCTAAGGCAAGGGCTTCCAATAAAATAATTTATTTTAGGAAGTAATCCCAAGGAAGAGGATTAGTGGAACTGGGGGAAGGGAAATGGCTAAAGCAAAAGCAAATTCTAGGTTGTACTGTTAATCTAGTTAGCACTAGGGGCAATTGGAACTCAGCGCTCCCTAGGAGTATCTTAGAACTAGGCTAAATGCATCTCAGAATTGTATTCCTGATACAGGAGAGTATTTGCTACTGACTCTCATCTCCCAACGATTAATAGTCACTCCCAGGATTTTAATACCCTTGCATTTCCAGATTTGATAAAGGTGGCTCCTTCAAGTCATATGCACATGATTCATGCAGTGGCAGTGGCAAAATACATTCATTACAAGAAACTAGATACCCATTACAGTTGAAGCAAAGTTCTATCAGGCCACGTCTAGTCTAATTGAAGCCTGTTGCAATTGCAATGGTTGGACCAAAATGGGATAAAAAAGATATGAGGTAGGTTATTAATTATCTGCTTTTTTTGTCATTCAGATATACTCATTTCCTACATTAAATCCAGTCTATTAAAGAGACTTCCAGGTGGATATTTGTGGCAATCTCTAAAAATATACTTAATACAGAACAGTTAATAGTTAAAGCTACGTTTTACTCTGCTGTTGATATTTATCAGTTCCCTACTCCACCATCCGTTCTAGATATCTTCAACCTTTATTAGACTCAAATAGATTTAGGTTTCTTCCTTGAGGGGATTCTCTAAAACTTCATTTCAAAAAGGTGAACCACTCAGTTACTTTACCTTTGTCACACTGTGGTTGCAGTAATTGCGCATCCATGGTTATCACTGGACATGAATCATTAAGAGCGATCCTTTTTTATCATCTGGCTTTCAGAATACTCTTTCCTTCCACCACGTGTAGCAGCACAACGGTAATAACAGTTGATTAACACTTCCCATATGGTAACATCTTTCTTTACCTGCTAGTTCACAATCAGGAAAAGCTTCTTCAGATTAAGAGGAAAAATTACTAGTAACCATCAGGAAGAAACCCTAAACTCCAGAAACCAGATTTTTTTATCCATCACAGCATAATGTTGTGGGGAGGGGAAGCACAAATTCCAAAGTGTTTTACTGGAAATAATAATGACAGTGCCAATCCTGTGTCCACCCATTAGTTCCTGGACCTATGGTTTCTGGATATTAGAGACTCAGCACTAAATATTAGTCCTCATTTCAGTACATATAACATAAGCTTGAAAATAGTAACTGAACTCTCACATTATTGTTGTTAAGCTAGCACCATACCAAAAGCCCATGCCAATATTTTATTAGACTGGCATCTTATGAATGTGAAAGATATATATATATATCTCTATATATTCATATTCTATATATATCTAGTTATACCTATATATTATATATATACACAGATATACATGTGTAACATCTCATATGTAATTATATATAGTATATATTATATACTGTGTGTGTGTATGTTTGGAGCTGCAGCCGCTGTTTCATTTGTAGTTCTCTGCAGAACCGAGTAATCAGGTACATCTAACAAGCCAGGTATGCTGTTTTGTTTTGTGAGTCAGTGTTTATCCACTTTACCACTTTATGTTCCATCACATCACTGCCACTCCGAGGACCAATAAATCTGATACAGACTGTGGACAAAACTTTAGAATCTGGATCTTAACTCCATTTTTTGTAAAGAGCCACCCCAGTGAGCTTTTGTTTTTTATGACTCCCATTTGTGATTAAGGTTTATGAAAGGTTGGTTGGAAAATATGTCTTATGTCTGCATGTACAGAGCTCTCATGATGTGTTAGAGTTACACTTATATCTGTATCTAATGCATATATACTAGGAATGGTTATTGTCCCAATTGTTTATCCATTGTAGCATCTCTTTGCTATAAATTTAATCCTTAGATCTGAAGGACTGTTACGTAAAATCCCATATCAGTAAATCAGACCTTCCTTAGGATTGCAATGATGATGATGGCAGTGGTACCTCACACAGAGAGGGCAAAATGATTTTTGGAATAGATAACAATTCCTAGAAGGATGAAGCTCTGTCCTTTTCAGGATGAATGTATTCCACTGTAATTAACCTAAGTACTGATTATTGGCTTTTCTCATTAAGGAATAGCACCACATTGAGTACACCAAGTTATTTAGCTGCTGACAGTTTGGAGAATCAGAAGTGGCAATTATTACTCAATTATTGGATTAGCCAAGGATAGAGACTAGTTCATGTCTACAGGACAAGTTTTTCTATCTACATGGCAGTTGAGTGGTTCTTCTGAATTGAATATTCTCTGTTGGCATTGAAGTACATGCTTTCTGCCAAATAAATAGGTCCCTCTGTATGCCTCTTTTCCAAATATCCTTATCTCTGATCTAATCTTCATTCTTCCAGCTTCCAACCAACCAGCCAAGCCATTTGCCACTGCCCTCAAGTCTATCTGTGTTTGTACTTTAGGCAACTTCTCTCCATATACACAGTAAATGGCTAAGTGCATTCGTTGAAGACTTTGGGGAGGTTTTCCCTTCACCACTTTTCTTCCAGGTTACCCCTGAGTGTGGTTGCAGTGTGAAAGTAGTCTATTTTTAGCAGGACAAATGTATGGAGCCAACCTATCTGTAAGCCAGGCTCAAGATTTTTCTTTCTCTTCTGCTTGTTCATATGGAAGCTTACATGAGTAAATAGCTATGAACTTAGAAAGAAATATTGAGGCATTTGAGATTGGTGACTTGGAAGCCTGGCATACAAGTTAACACAACATACTTGAGCCCTCTGAACATTCTCAAGACCAACACCAGAAGTAACACCTGCATTATCTGAGAGATTGCTGCTAAGCCTACTTGACCCTATGAGTGAGTAGTTCATACTTGGAATTCCACAGCCATCAAAAGTTAAGGTATTTCTCTTTCCCAGCATATATGTGAAAAATGGCTAGAAGTTACTTCAGGGAAAGTTTTTGGGAAATGTTTATTTTTTACCTTTACATTCAGTATTATTCCTCTTGACACCTAAACTTTATTTTAATTAACAGCCTCCATATCTGATAATTGATTTAGAAATGGATGAGGATTACAATTTTTGATTAGAGGTTATACTTAGCCTCTATTCCCCAGCCCTCATTTTTATTTGGTTGATAAACATCACAAGTAAACCTCTAGTTAGCTGCTCATCCATTTCATCGTCTGGAAAAACCGTGGTCTACTAATTAAACCTCTGCTAATCAAAGTGTGACATACCAGCAGCATCAGCAACATATGGGAACTTTCTAGAAATGCAGAATCTTGGGCTCCATCACAGATGCGTTGAATCAGAGTGTATATATTTTCAAAAGATCCTCCTGTAATTCATATATTTATTAAAGTTTAAGAACCATTGTAGTAGCCAACATCACAGATTCCTATGGTTCAAGTCACCTGAACTGCTATTCCGAGCTTGCTGCCCATTAGAGTAACTACCATTACCTTTCTCGAAGGGTAAGTTCTCGAAAGAAGGGTAGAATCTAGTGGTTTGAAATTCTATCATCCTTTCTATTTCTGAGAAGCCAAATTCCACGGCATTGTTTTCTACTGGTCTAAAGAGGAGAGCCACCACTGAGCTTTTCAATAAAGTGGATCTGGTCTGACATTATAAATCCATTATATTATTTTCATTTCTGTGAGTCTTCTGACTATTCTCTCGTCATTTAGGCAAGATAACTTCAGCATCTACTGTAGGACATTGCCATGTGCCATACTTCAAAGAATTTTTCCTGGAGTGTATTCAAATGACTTCAAGGTATTCTTGTTGGTATTTTAACCTGACTTGCAATATTTCTCACATACAAATAAATTGGGCATTGCCCAATGCCCTCAAGAGCCATTCCTGAATATGTTACCCCTGTATTTTTCAGTACATACTAAACATATCTTAACATTATTTGTGTATTCCCAGAGGCAGAGGTTGTATTTCTCTAGCACTCTGCTAAAATTAGGGTTTTTCTGTCTTCTTGTAGAGTTGAACTTATCATTACACAATGCCCTCTTTATCTCTACTAATCTTCCCAATTCTGAAGTTGAGTTTTTCTATAATTAATATACTCCTTCAGCTTTTGTCTTGATCTTAGACTTTCAGTTTTTCACCATTGAGTATGATGTTAACTGTGCATTTTTTCTAAATGCCTTTTATCAGGATGAGGAAATTACATTCTATGCCTAGTTTTGTTAGTTTTTTAATCATGATAGAGTCTTGGTTCTGTCAAATTGGTTAGTTTTATGCATCAGTTGAGATGATCATGTGGTTTTATCATTCATTCTATTAATGTGGTGTATCATATTGATTAATTTTGGGGTATAAAGCCCTCCAAATCTTATGCTTGCTCTTTTGTGATTTGGCAAGAAAGTATCAATATACATGAGATAGAAACTGATCAAACAATGAGACAAAATAATCAAATCCACTATTATAGTATTATATTATATTATTATAGTATTTTGAGAGTTTATTGTGTACTTTGTATCACTCTATATAATTTATACCACAATAGTCTCACTAATTTGTTAAAATGATCCTGTGAGTTACATGTTATTGATATCCTCATTTTTTAGAAAATTAAAGAAAGCCCCTGGGAGCTTAGCTAGTATCTCCATATCAAGTAGCTAGCAAGGCAGGCAGGATGTGTTAGCATCAAACTGCTATGAAAGCAATTATTTAGAAAACTTTTGATAAAAATAATACAACTAAAAGAGCACCTGACCTGAATCAGTAGCTTTCCAGTTTTAGAGAGAGATGATTCAATAATTTTATAGGAAATAAGAGTGACTTGAGGAGCAAGTGTTACACATATGTTAAATCTAAATCCATCCCTCACATTTTGGACATGCGCAAATTTTGGAACATGACATGAAGACTGTTAGAGAATTCATGAAAAATTGTTCATTTGGGCACGTGTACATGCAGAGATTACTTCAGTCGTAGCACATTGGCTGTTAAAGGCTCTGGTAGCATTTAGGAATGTTGGGTAGGTAACGGAAATACAGAGCTAAGGTGTGTGGTCAGGACTGGAAATCATGTTTTGAATTTTCCTCACATGGTACTAAATTCATGGGAGTAGATTAACTTTTCCAGAAGAGAAAAATAAAAGTAGACAGCCATAGTCAGCATCTTGTAGGAAAACAACACTTGAGGGTAGAAGAAAGGCATATGTAAACAGTATGGCAAAAGAAATGGAGGACGGCTGTAATGTTTAGAATAAGAAGCCACAGAAAGACAGACTTTTAGGGTGGAATGAAAGAGGGCTTATATTCAATGCTGCAGAGATGGAGAATGCAAGAACAGAAAACTACTGTTATGGACAGCTTTTAGCACTCTCAACTGTTCTAACTGAAGGAGAGAATGAAGGCAGAGGGCTGTGAAAAAGTAGAGAGTCCGTGTAAGCTATTCTTTTGAGAAAACAGACTGAAAAGAAAGAGAAAATTCAGTAGCTGAAAGGAGGTGCCAATTACAGCAACTTCAGCCTGATTAGTTTATAACTGAAGGTTTGTGATTGTTGTTATATAATGTAGTCTTAGGCCCCATGTCTTAATTTATATAAACATTATCGACTTGGGGAGAGAAAACCTCATATTCAGTGCAATGCCGGCAATATGAAAAGACTACAAATTAGCCACAGTTGAGTGTTAAAGAAATATTTAACTTGGCTGTTCTGTGAGAAAGAAACTTCCCTCATGTCCTTGCCAAGTGGAAAGCTGGAGCTTTTATGATACTTATAAGGGTCTCTTTGGCCAGAAACAATGACATCGCTTAAATGACTGGGTCTATTCAGTGAATTCCTAAGGCTTCCTTACATAGGCACGTTGAGGGAAAACATGTAAAATTACATTATGCCACTACAGAATTGTAATCTTTGTAGAACTACAAAAGAAAAATAAATGTTTATATTGCAAATTGGTTCCATCTTTTTGAGCTTTAAGAACTGGTGTAAAGTGCCTTATTTACAAACATTTCAAATTTGTATTCTTAATCTTCTAGGAATTCAGTGGCTAGAAATGTCACTACATTTAGATTCTGATGTTTATTGTCACATTACATTTTGTATTTTCCAAACATACCAACATTAATTATTTCTGCTTGCATGTTGATATAATAGTTTTAAATAATATTTACTTCTGGAAGGTAATGTTAAATATGTCTGTACACTACTAGACACTGGACATACTAAAGTACCCAGTCAGAGAAGAATATTTTAAATTTTTTCTGTATTAATGAAAACTCTAATATTTCTGGGTGTTTTTCTAAAAACATTGAAAGCAGGATCTCATAGAGATATTAGCATCCCCATGTTCATTGCGGCACTGTTCACAACAGCCAAAATGTAGAAATAATCTAAATGTCCATTGATGGGTAAATGGATTTTAAAAAGTAATGTATATATAAAATGAAATATTATTCAGTCTTGAAAAAGAAGGAAATTCTGCAGTTTGTGACAATATGGATGAACCTTGAGGACATTATGTTAAGTGAAATAAACCAGTCACAGGAGGACAATCACTGCATGATTCCACTTGTACTAGGTACCTAAAGTTGTAACACTCATGAAACAGAGAGTAGAGTGGTGGTTGCCAGGGGCTGGGGGTGGGAGAAATGAGAAGTTGCTAATCAATAGGTATAAAATTTCCATTATGCAATTTGAATAATTCTAGAGATCTGCTGTACGACATTGTGCATAGAGATGACAATAGTGGATTGTACACTTAAAAATCTAGTAAGAGGGTATTTATACTGATAAAACAAAATATGATAATCATCATGGTATATATCTTTCATTATTAAGTGTTAAATCTAATTAACGTATCTCTTTAAATTTATAAATTTGCCTTTGATTTAATAGCTTGACATTTACATCAATTTATTTGCTTCTTTATAAAACCTTTATTATGTGTAAGATATAGTGCTAGTTACTGTAAAGGACACAATCAATTCAAGTAAAGATATTTTTCTTTATCTAGTAAAGAGTAGATCTTTACATAAGTAAGTTTTAAGGAATACATAATTTACTAAGGAGATGTTCAGAACACATTCAATGAAGAATCAGAAGTATGCAAAATGACATCTCCCCAAAACACTCTTGATGGTGCCACCGGTGATCTCCACATTGCTAAACCCCTGGTCAGTACCTATTTCTCTTCATAATGAACGAAACAGCAAGCAGCACTTGGCATCTTCAAGAACTTCTTTTGTGGTACTGTTCTGTCTTGATTCTTTTCCTAATATGCTCCTTCTTAGTGTGCTTTGCTGTTTTGTTGTCTTCACAAACTTTGCATTTTGGAGGTTCTCTAGCCTCTGTCCTAGAATATATTTTCTGCACTGTCTCATATCTTTAAAACTATATGTGTGCTGAGTACTTCCAAAGTTATAACTCCAGAAAGGACCTCTTGCCTGAACTCTAGTTTTGTATATTCAACTGTCTTGAAGTTATTTCTACTTGTATATCTAAAGGCATCTTAAATTTAGCATGTACAGAACTGCTGTCATGATTGCAGCCTCCTCCCAAAACCTGTTCCTCTTTCAGTATTTCCAAATCATAAGAGTAAATGTTAACTTCAACCCTCTAGTTGCTCAAACCACAACCTCAGAAGCACATTTGATTTCTCTTGCTCTTCTTTCCCTATCAAATTCAATCTATTGGCTCTTCATTCAATGTATGTTTAAAAAATTATCTTATGTCTTTTTACCATGTTTATAGTTATACTTTAATCTAAGCTACCATCAATTCTTGATGAAATTACCACAATAGCCTTTTTATGAAAACAAAACAAAATATTTTAGCCAGTAAATGAGGCAAGAAAAATAAACTGAAAGTATAAAAATGAAAGAAAAACAATAAGTAAGATAGTTCTCATTTAAGATGACATGCCCCTGTTGTATTAAATCTTAAGGAATCTATTAAACTTCTTCTCCAAAAACAAAACAAAACAAAACAAAAACCCAGAGCTATTAAACAAGTTAGTATAGTTACAGTATACACTATTAAGGTGCAGAATCAATTATATTTTTATATTCTTGCAAACAATCCATTACTTTAAAAAGCAATTCAATTTAGAACTCTTCAAGAATTATAAAACACTTTGAAATAAATTGAAAAAAAATGAAGATCTATAACGCTTCAAATTACAACACATTACCAAAAGATTTTAAAGAAGATGTGAATACTTGGAAAATCATAGTATGTTCATGGATTGAAGTTCTCAATAATTTAAAGGTAGCAATTCTTCCTATACATATGTAGAGATTTAATGCAATTCCTATCAAAATCCTTGGAGCCTTTTTTGTAGAAATTGACAAACTGATTTAAAATGCAAGGAACTTAGAATAATCAAAAATAATCTGAAAAGAAGAACTTATAATATCTGTCTTCAAAAATTACAATAAAGCTAAATAATCAAGACATGATATTGGCATTAGGGTAGACATATAAAACAAAGGAGCAGCCTAGATACTCCATAAATAAATATGATATAAGCTCATGAAAAGATGCTCAACATCATTAGCCATTAGGAAAATGCAAAATAAAACAAAATCAGATACACCTAGACACCAACTAGAGGGGCTAAAATTAAAAATGATGACAAAATCAGGTGTTGCAGAGGGTGTGTAGAAACAGGAAGCCTCATAGATCACTGGTTGGAACATAAAATAATCAGACATTACAGCAAACATTGTGATAAATTCTATCACCATGATAAGAAAAACATTTTCAAAATCCCGTATATAAGGATAGTAGGAGAGCAGTACACAGTTATTCTCTTTCCCCAGGGATATGCTAACTTTTCAACTCTCTATCATGTTATAATCTGTACAGACCTTTAACATGCTGGTGTTCCACAGAGCATCACACAATTTTACTACATCAATGATGGCATGCTAATCAGAAATGGTTAACCAGAAGTGACAATTTTGATGACTGTCCTGGTAAGACCCATGCTTGCAAGGAGGTGATAGTAAACTCTCCAAAAAGAGATCTTCCCAATTTGTGAAGATTTTAGGAGTTCAGTGATCTGACTCCTACTGAAATATTCCTTCTATGATGAAAAAGAAAACAAACAGGGTACTTCACCGTGTGCTCCCTCACCACTAAGAACAAGCGCGAAGACAGCCCAGTGTTGTCTTTTCCACTTAAGGTATGGCTTTGCGCCCTTAGTTTAGCTTTAATTGGCATTTATTAATGATATATTTCTTCTCTCAAACACTATTCATTTCTTTTTTCCTATAGAAGATGACAAAAATCTTGTGGAAAAATAGTTTAAATTCTAACCTCTACTTCCCAAATTTCACAATCTCAGAAGTATAACTCTAAATTTGAAACACTAATACAAACTTAACTAAGGCTTAACCTTACAGGTAACTCCTTATTATATGTAACTATTATAACAATGGATATAGTTATGTATAATATGGCTATTAAACAGCTAACTTATCATTATAATGTACTCATTTACTGGGTTTCTACACTCCACCTCATCTTCATCCTTATCATGAATAGAATTATCAGAGTCACATGACTTTATTAAAGTGCATATGCTCTGTAGTTTAAAAATACATAACTTGCTAAAAAATAATGCTCTTACTATTCCTCTTTAAGACATTTTAAACATTACAAAAAGTACAATTTTTAAGAGGTTTTCATGTGAATTTTCCATATTCTTCCACTTTCCTCTATGGGTCTTGCAAATTCTGGGCTTCTCGAAATCTCTGTTTTTCTGGATTTCTGTATTTTGGAAATATGTGTCCCTAGAATACATGAGCACATGCCCACTTTTCCTGCGGTACCAACTTTTACTGAAAGTTTGGGAAAAATACATTACTTTAATATTAAAAATCCAGATGTATTATTTAAGGTAATTGCATTAATATTAAAATAAAATATGAGTCTTCAAATACATTTTACACTTACCAATATTACTTTGAGCTACAGCGTCAGACCTCAGAGGAACAAGTTCACTCACCTCATTATACATCTGAAATCCAAGTTTCTGAAGCAAACTTTAGATGGCTAATTCTGTAGTAGGGATAAAAATCCAGTACCTCATATGTTATTTCTCCTTTTGGGGAAAAAAACGTATTACGTTGTGACTCCATAAGCTTACAGTGTCTATTTCTTGGATCTTTACCATATTCAGTGTTAAAAAAGTAAATTTCCACAAAGTTGATAATGTCTGTGAAGACAGCTGTTGAAATGCCTCCTAGTGTGTACACCCATGTGTAATCCTCTCCCCCTTGAGTGTGGGAATTGTTACTCTTCTGAAGAGAAAATAGAGCAAAAATAATGGAATATACATACAGTCATCCCTCGGTATCTGTGGGGCATTGGTTCCAGCATCCCCGTTGATACCAAAATCCACAGATGCTCAAGTCCCTTACACAAAACGGTGTAATAGCTGCATATAACCTATGCACATCCTCCCGTGTACTTTAAATCATCTCTAGATTATTTATAATAGTTAATGCAATGTAAACGATATATAAAAAGCTGTTATACTGTATTGTTTAGGGAATAATGATGAGAAAACAAAGTGTGCGTGTTCAATACAGACACAACTACCTTAGGCGTTTCCATCCTCGGTTATTTGAATTCACAAGATGTGGAACCCATGCATACGGAGGGCTGACTGTACACACTTGTGTGTATAGTGGAGTTAGTGTGAAAAACTGTTGAAGTGTTGGAGTGTGATGGTGGTAGTAACAAAAGCTGCAAAATGTTATATTCATTTTATACAAAAAGTGAGAATATCCAAGCTTCTATTTTCAAACTTTGTCTTCTTGAAATGTTGATACGTATGCATTGCTACATCTCTTAGGTAACTTGCAAGCATTTGCCTTTCATTGTTCTATGAATCTTCTCTTGCCAAAGGGATCAATCGGAATTAGAAGTTTATCCCACAGCTAAAATACAAAGCAAAAAGGACAAGAGAAGAGTAATCTCACCTTTCAGGGAAATATACTTCAGCAGCAGGAGCGTGTGTCTCTCCTTTGTAAGCTTTCCTCTCCCTGATGTGGTTCTAGTGTTGAAAGAAAGAGTGTTTACTTTTCAACATAACATAGCCCTTATGCAAGCTACCTACCTATGATGTGCTCTTGAAAAGAGATATTGATCCACTTTCCTGTTGTATAAAAAGTGGCTATATTTTAGACTTATTGAGAGATCGTATGTGGATTTCCAGCTTGATGCCTTCCGAAGGGATTTAAGTGGTGGTTTTTGCTATAAAGAAGAACAATACTATTTTGTAAACAGAACATTTATCACTGGCTCAGTCATAGATAATTTATCACTTGGTGATACTATCAGTTTTCCTTTTTATTATAAAAGTTCTTAAATGCCTAGTTATTTTAATTGTTCAAAAATATATGATAAAGCATAAGATGCTTTTGAAATCATTCAATGGTTTAGGGAAAGAAGTTTTCTTACGCAGTAGTTGAACAGCGGACTTAGATTTTCTATGTGAGTTTTCATAGGTACATGCTAATTTTATTATGAGCTTGTCGTAAATGAACTTTGTTGTGCTCATTGAATTCACAGACTCTAATGATTTTGTAACCCAATAATAAAGACTCAGTAAACCCATTTTTAAACATGCATTAATATGCCTAAAATCACATACTATCCTTTAATAATGTCTAAGATTTAAAATATTTTATTAAAATTCAGAGCATCAAAATATTTTTATTTATTCAACAGTCTATTTTGATTCTGATATGAGAAAGTCAAAACAGTGATAGTCCTAGGCAAAATGTATATTAAACTAAATCTTTGCTGATTAGCATTCTAATGTAGTATCTCTAACCTAGGCTTTCTTAGAACTCACGACTTAGCAGGATTTATGCCCCCAAATTTCTCTAGATATGCTGTTTCTAGACTATGTTCAGGATTTTACTCTTGTCGTTTCCACCATCAATTTTCACATTCATTCTGAATCTGTTTAGGTGCCCCGATTGTCAGTGCTCATATGTGCATGCTAACTAATGATATGGGAAGATGTGCTATTTTTAACTCCAAGTGATGTACTTCTGCTATGGAAGAATATTCTATCCCCTGAAAAGTTAATGTATTTTTATTAATCACTTAAGATATTAAATATGTTTTTTCCCAAAGTAGCAGTATCGAAAATTTGTTTAGCACCTTATATCTCACTATGCAGTTTCACATATATTATTTCCTTTAATCCTCACAGCAACTCTCTAAAGTAGGCAGAGGCACTAAAATTCTATTTTTATAAATGAGGAAATGAGTACAGAGAATTTTATTGACTTGCTAAGGTTCACATGTCTAGTGTGTGAAAAATCTAGAATTCACATATGGATTTTCTGATTCTTTGCCCGGTGTGCTTTTCACTGTAACAAGCAATCATTCAAATGAAATAGCAGTGTGTGGTTAATGCTTAAGATTAAATATGCATGAGAAGTAAAAATTAGCATAGAGGGTGAGGATGACAATTTACAAGTAAGTAAAATAGTTTTGATTTCTAATAAACTGAAGATGGAATGCTATAAAAATGACATTAGTAATAGATATAGTACTTAATACGTAGGTATTTTATCTTGAGTACGTACTTTATAAAAGTTATATTTGCAAAACTTACTTGGAACAAAATTTAAACCTATTAGAATATGTTCATGTTTTATATTGCTGTTGAAGATAGTGCTTTTGGTGTGCTATTCAAAACCTTTCTCAACTCCTTTCTCTAGCTTCCTCCTGCAATACAAATTGGAAAGCCAAAGCCTCACTTTCTCAGTTTTCCTTGCTTTGCGTGGAAACCAATCCATGAGAAGTGAATGGAAGCTGGCTAGGAGAAATTGAGAATTTTTAATGTCCTTATAAAAAGAGACAAATGTGGGGGCTGGCCCCGTGGCCGAGTGGTTGGGTTCACGCTCTCTGCTGCGGGCGGCCCAGTGTTTCGTTGGTTTGAGTCCTGGGCGAGGACATGGCACTGCTCGTCGGGCCACGCTGAGGCGGCGTCCCACATGCCATGACTGGAGGGACCCACAACGAAGAATATACAGCTATGTACCGGGGGGGCTTTGGGGAGAAAAAGGAAAAAATAAAATCTTTAAAAAAAAAAAAGAGAGACAAATGTGGCTGGAGCAGCCCTTCCCAGTTTTCCCATGTTCCTTTCTTGAAGGTTAATGGATGGCTCACTCTACAACAGCCATCTTGCAACTATGTGAGAAATATTAAAAGAATTATAGACACCAGTTTTAATACTGTTGAATTATGAAACCAACACAAGCAGTACAAATACTATCAAACTTCTTGTTACACCAGAAAAATAAAATCCTATCTCTATAAAGTACTTTAGTTGGGTTTTCTACATCAGTTATACCTCCATAAAGCTGAAAAAAGGTTGAGTTTTCCTTTACTTACCAGTGAATGCATTCTTTATTGTTACAATTTTTCTTAAAACTTCCACTTGAAAAATAGTAAATGCAACTTACAATCTTTGAAAGGAAAGTGAATATCACGTGTGAGTTTTATATCATTATCAAATGTGAAGGTGAATATCAGTGAAGTCCATATTTTGGTAATGCTTTGAGTTTTAAATTTTAATGGGGCCAATAGATGTCATCTGATGCAATTTCCCCCTCCTTTTAACTTTGTTGACTGAAGGACCAAATAACTGGCAGGTTGACATGAGCAACTGTACTTTGGTTAATAACTGGGAGAAATTCAAGATATCTCATTTTGACCCTTTTGGCAAACATATGCATGGGCAAACTGCAATCTTCTCTATTGCAATTGTAGTGATGAAAATAGAACAATTCTTTAGTAGTTAAAATATTACTTAATTATTATGAGTAAAGCCTAAATAATATGCATAGAAACTTATTTTTAGAGGGAACAAAAGATGATGTAGACAAATAATATATTCCTGAAGCTTTTTCTGTTTTCCAAAAGACTCTTTCTCTGGACAATATCTGTCTTGAAATACTTTGTGCTGGGGATTCAAATAGGTATCAGCTGCTCCAAATCACATACCTAACTACTTAGTGTAAGTCTTGCAACTTGTCTTAACTTTCCTCAAAACCTATTTTATTGTAGCGTTCCACAAAATTATTTGTCTCCTGCATTCTCTACTACATTTTAAGGCACTTTTAGCTCCACAGTAGTCACCAGCTCCAATCATTTTCTACACTACTTGCAATCTTTCCATTTTATGTACTGCCTCTCTCCTTAATCATATGTCTTCTTTTGTTTTTTTTAGTTAAAAATATTTCAGTAGCTTCACAGTGGCAAGCAAACCCCTTACAGCCAGCAAAGCCATTCACAATCTGGTTCTATCTATATTCAGCCTTAAGGCCTGTTCTTTCCCTAAGCAAAACTACACTTTGCTCAGAGGAAACTACATGCCATTCAATGAGCACATGACTATCTTTCCTGCCTCTCTTGATTTGCTTATATTTAAGTGCCCTTTCACTTTCTTCCACCTGTTTAAGCCCCATTCATCACGTAAGACATAGTCCAAAGTGTGACATGTCATGAGAGAAATTCTTGATTTTATAATATACAAACTGCCCCATCAGACTCTGCCATAATGCCATTGGAAGAAATATCTGAGTCAGTGAGCTCGCTGCAAAGGACAAGAGCCAACAGCCATTGTGCTATATCTGAATGCATTTTATTGTGAGATTTCACTGCAGTGATTTCTTCTGCCCTTATAAAAATTCGAGCATGGTTGTAACATGATACTTCACATAGTGTATTTTATTTACCATCAATTATGTTTATCACCTCTGAGAGCCTCTTTGAAGAAAGGGAGTCTCATATACTTTTTATTTAAACACTTCACATGGTGACAGACAAAATGCAGATCCACAATGTATTAAATGGCCAAAAAAAGTCAATGAGACTAAAATTGAGAGTGTATAGTTGATATTATGATACTTATCACACTAAGCAATTCTTGTTGTTTTAACTTTACTGCAATTAAGACTGTTGAGTATAAAAATACAAGATATAAGTCATCTCAAGAGATTATTTATGATATTTCCTTTATCATGGTTCTTCTCTCTTAACACTGACTCAACTTATTATAGTATACATCATTTTTTGCACAAAAAGCAATAAAGATAGGACTAGAGTACTACCTGACGCTAAATTTTGTGATGTGAGGTATATGGCAATGAAAAAATTACATTAGTTCCAGAGACACATACCTAACAGAACTTTACTGAAAATATTTTCTCCAAACTATTTTTCTATAAGCTTTAATATATGTCATTTTAAAAAACTGAAAACGTAAGTTTGAGAAAAGATGGATCTGACCAGAAAGTTGTGGGAAGAAATGACATACGCCTCCTGATGCCTGGAAGATCAGAATTTGAACATTTGCTTGGCCCTGGAAATGAAAGCCGCATGTGAACACCATACAACCCTGGATTGCTAGTTTTAGGTAATTTGAGTCAAAGTATCTTTCTCCTAAAATTGTAAGTATGGATTGCCCTCTTAACTTCTAGCATCTACTGAACACAGAACAATTCTGGATAACATTATGAATTTGGTTCCTTTGAAGGTATCTATGTTTTGTTTTAGGTTTCTTTGCTTAATGATTTTTGTTTGTGTGGTTGGTTTTGACTCTTTGGCTAGAGACTTGTAAGATATTTTTTCTTTATCTCTGTTGTTCTAAAACTTTGCCTGTGGCCATTGGATACTTTTCATGAAGTTAACATATATTTTCCTGGTAATTGAACTTTTTTGATGAATTTAATGTATATTGCACCAGACTCTTTATCCTCTATAACAACATTTTCCACTCTGACTGTCTCTTATTTTGAGGGCCAGTATTTATTTGGGGATTTAATAGATTTGATGTAAAATATATTCTGTAGTCAAATATATTTGAGGAAACTGATTATAAAAATAAGTGAATTTACTATGGAATATTTGTAAATATGTAAGAGGCCTATGTTCTTGAGTTTCGAGAAGGCATATTATGAAGAATTTTCAAACTTATTTAAATATCACTTTTTTCCTCATGATCTCGCTCACCTTTCATACATAATTTTGGAAAATGTAATCTATGTTTAGCTTTATTTTTATTCATTTTCATTTAATCTCATGGTTGTTGTTCAGTTTTCTTCCAGCTTTGGTCATTGGGAGCTCTTACACCTGGCTCCTGCATCACTTGGACATATGCCCATCATCATGTTTTCATCTGAGCTCTTCCTTGCTTCCTGACATTACAAAATGTTTCAAGCTCCTCTTATGTATTTCCTGCCTTGGTGCCTAAGATCAGCAGTACTTTTTCCAAGGTGTCCTGGTTGCTTTTAGGGGAGAATAGTATTTGAAACCAAGATCTGAACATAGAGTCCTTGTTTCTAGGCCCTCTTAGCTGACAGAGCAAAGAAATATATATGTGTATGCTATCCTATATTTTGATACATATCTATAAACTTTCCTATGTGTAACCATTATATCATTATTAAGCTACACATGAGTTCATGCTGATGTCTTGAAATCTCAAGAACATAGGCCTCTTACATATTTACAAATATTCCATAGTAAATTCACTTATTTTTATAATCAAAGTTTCCTCAAATATATTTGACTACAGAATATATTTTACATCAAATCTATTAAATCCCCATATAAATACTGGCCCTCAAAACAAGAGACAGTCAGAGTGGAAAATGTTGTTATAGAGGATAAAGAGTCTGGTGCAATATACATTAAATTCGTCAAAAAAGTTCAATTACCAAGAAAATATATGTTCACTTCATGAAAAGTATACAACGATCCACGTTACCATGTGGATCACTCTACATCCTCCCTTTTCTTATCCATAACCTCACATTCCAACTGTGAGCAACCTTGCTCACATCACCCACCATCCATTTCCTTAACGTTCACTTCCAACATACATGTGTGTTTTCAGAATTGTTAACTCATACTCCAATAAGAAACAACTTTATTGAATAGAGTATGTGGCTTATGACAGTTCCTTTTTCCTTTTTTCTTTCCTAAGCTACTCGTCTCCAAAGTTATGTAAGTCATCACCTTTCCCCACACATACACCTCAGCCAGGTTGTGCTCTACATTTGTAATACAGGTAAATCATTTTGTCACATTTTGCATTCCGTCCTGGGAGTCCCTCAACCTCCTAAAAATTATTTATTTGGACTTGCATATGTTAGGTTTCACTATGTTGTAATTCACTATTGTGTGGTAAATTTGTATTGGTGTTGACAAATGTATAGTGTCATCATCTACCATTGCAGCATCATAAGGAGTAGTTTCACGACCCTCTAACATTTCCTGTGCTTTATCTATCTAACCTCACTCTTCTTTGAAACTGTCGATCATTGATCTCTTACTGTCTCTATAGTTTTCTTTTCCTGGATTTCATACAAATGATCTACGTAACCCTTTCAGAGAGGCTTCTTTAACCTACCTATATGAATTTAATATTCATCCATGTCTTTGTGTGGGTTGATAGCACATACTTTTCTATTCCTGTATAGACCCCATTGAATGATGTAACAATGTTTGTATATGCATACACTATTGAAGGACATCTTGCTTGCTTGTTTTGGGTAATTATGAATAAAACTACCATAAATGTTTATGTGAACATTTTGGTGTGGATGTATGGTTTCAAAGTTGGCTAACTACCTAAGAGCACAACTATTGGATCTTTCAGTAAGACTGTGTTCACCTATGTAAGGAATTGTCAAACTGTCTTCCAAAGTGGCTGTACCATGAATGAGAGCTCTATTGTTCTTCATCCTCACAAGCAATTTGTATTGCCAGTTTGTTAGACTTTTGTCATTATAAAAGTTGAGTAGTGGTACCTCATTTTTATTTTAATTTGCATTTCCCTAGTTACAAATGGTGTTGAATACCTTTTATATGTTTATTTTCCCTATGTAAATGTTCTTTGATGAAGTGTGTGGTCAGATGTTAGTCTGTTTTTAAATTGGTTTGTTTGTTGTCTTATAATTGAATTTTAAGAGCTCTTTGTATATTTTGGATGCAAGTCTTTTATCAAGGATATGTTTTGCAAATATTTTCTCCCAGTTTCTGACTTGTTTTATTATTCTTTTTTTTTTAAATAGACTTTATTTTATTTATTTATTTTTTTAAAGATTGGCACCTGGGCTAACAACTGTTGCCAATCTTTTTTTTTTTTTTTTTTCTGCTTTATCTCCCCAAAACCCCCTGTACACAGTTGTATATCTTAATCACAGGTCCTTCTAGTTGTGGGATGTGGGACGTCAGTGCTATTGAAATAGTGATGAAAGTGTCCATCTGAACTGTTTGGACTGACACTATTAAGGACCCACATATGTTTAGTTCCTGTAAATTATAGACAGATGGGCCAAATATGAACTACATCATTAAAAAGTTTATCACATAGGAGTGGATTAAGACCTATATATAAAAAAGTAAAAGTATTATGAAAGTTTATAGGACAAAAGGGAAAATTCTAATTTGATTAGATTAAAAATCTCTCTCCTTGTTTTAACATAGCCTATTTTTTTCCTGAATACAAAGGTAATGGATACTAGTAGATAGCTTTTCAAGATGTTGAACAGAAGAAATAACATAAAATTATTGAAAATCTCAACACAATGGCAAAGCACAATTATATACTGGTGAAACATATATGTGTGCATACAAGTATACAAATACACATATACAAATATAAATACTTATATTTATTACAAATATATACATATCAATTATGTGTACTTATATGCACATATATGCATGTAAATGATATTGCATATGTATATGCACATATATGTCACACACATACATGCATGCATGTACTTTTACTTAAGGGGAATTGTACACACATCATTTATACTGTTTTTCTATTAACATTGCATAAAATTTATTATATTGGGTCAATTCTTCCTACAAGGTTTCTCTCTTAGCAATGTAGTAGACTAGACACCTTGAAATTCTCCTGTCACTTAAATTAAATGCATAAATATCAAACCCAACAATAACAGATATATATTCAAAAACTCCATATTTTAAAATGAAGGATGAACTGGAAAGAAAGTCAGGTAAATCCTTTGCTGTTAGGAAAAGACATAGCTTTGAAGTAGCTCGCTATCCTATTATCATTACCAATACAAGCAGACTGAGGGTTTTGGTTTTACAGGCAGTTTGGCAAGGGGTGTGATATGGCAGTGTGTAGGGAGGCGTTAGACCCATGCAGTGTGAAAAAAAAAATTCGCTGCATAAATTCCTTACTGTCAGAAACATTAAGGGCTATGCTTAAGAAAGTATACGCCAGCTTTGAAGTCTGCTCAGCATAAACAAAGGTCAAGGAGACTTCCTATGATGTCATTGTTATTTAGAGCAAGAAAACATTCTCTGCTGAGAATTTGAAGCTATTGCTAGACTCATTTTGTAGTGGACCTGAAGTGACACTATTTGCATGGTCAAACTAGGTATTACGTATTAATATTAATTTAAAGTAGTCCCCAGCCTTCTGATGTGAACAAATAGAAAATTTCTCAGGGAAAAAAAAGGGACCTCTAACTCAAACCTCCAAGAACCTTTAAAAGTAGAGTTTAAACAAATACGAGCTCAAAGACTCAGTAAAATTTCCCTGTAAACTGAATGTTGGCACTGGAACATGACTTCAAACCAATAGTGGCACCCAGAATGGAAACTCTAATCAGAATATACTTTGATCCTCCTTCTTCAGGCCTTCTCTAGGTCCTGCTTCAGCAGCAGTCAATTCTGTTTCAAGAGAAAATTTGTTAATGACGCTCCTTGGAGGGTCTTTGTTCCCCCGAGCGGTCTTTGTCCCTGTCTGCTGGTCCCTCAGTGCTTCACCTATTGACTCATCTCTGTGATTTCTTAATAAAATTCCCCAGTTCTCTAGATCTGGGATGGCATTCTTACACAGTATTTACTGGTGTGTTTTTCCCTACATATTATTTATTATAAGGGTATTTGAACAAAAGTCTCAGTCAGTCTATGAAACATTAAATCCACGTGCAAAATAAATTAAATAATAATAGAATTTATTTTCTCATATACTAGATATTTAAAAGTAAGGCAACTTCAATCATAGTAGGATTAGCAGTTTAATAAAGCTACTAAGGACCCACATTCTTTCCTTCCTTCCAATCTCCTAACCCCACTGATGAGTAAATTTTGCTCTTGGAAGGCTCCCTTTTGTATCCTTTGCTAGTTTGGGTGACATGCTTACCTTTAAGCCCATCATGGTTCTACTAAGAGCAAATGAATCATGATTCAAATGTAAGCTGTGGATGCAATCATCTGCCTGTAAATAATGAGGTGGCAGCATGATAGCTAACTACATAAAATCAGTTTATATTTTTAGCAAAAATGTTGGTTAGGTAACCAAACTTCTAGAGGATGCATAGTTAAAGCAACCTACCTAATTGTTATTATAGGTCAAATGAAACTTAAATATGCTTTTATTGAATTTGAAATAGTCAAATACATGAATATGCTATAATTTACTGAATAATTCTAATTATTGTTATAACTTTCATCAGTTTTGGCACAACACAAATAATATTGTGATGAGAATCTTTGTATTTAAAATTTTACTTGTATCTCTGGTTATTTCCTTAGATCTATTCCTAGAAGGCTAACTGCTATTTCAGATAGAATTTAAATGTTCTGTCCTAGATATTGTGTGAAATTATTTTTCCAGTGACATTGAAATAATTTGTTTTTCCGCCAACAATGTAAAATGCTTAACATCTCATAGCTCTTGAGTAGGAAATGAATATTTTTGATTACTTTATTGACCAATTCAACTCAATAGATTTTATAGGGGAATTTTATTACTATTTAATTTACATATTTTGAGTATTAAATAGCTTGGTTTTATATATATTCATGTGTATATGAGCTAATAGTATGCATATTCATTCTATGAATATCTTATACACTATATTTTTCTTTCATTGGCTTGACTTTGAAAATAAGCACTCTACAATATGTACTGTAAACATTTTTCAGTTTATTTTTTTGAATTTTAATTTTGTTTATGGTATTCAGGGTTTTTTTTTTTTTTTTAATCTCTGCTGTCTTTGGCTTTCTCTTCTTCTTCTTTTTTTGTTGGTGAGGAAGATTGGCCCTGAGCTAACATCTGTTGCCAGTCTTCCTCTTTTTTTTCTTTCCCACAAAGCCCCAGTACATAGTTGCATACTCTAGTTGCAAGTCACTCTAGTGCCTCCATATGGGATGCTGCCATTGCATGACCTGATGAGTGGTGCATAGGTCCATGTCTGGCATCTGAAGCGGTGAACCGTGGGCAGCCCAAGCAGAACATGTGAACCCAGACACTCAGTCAAGGGGCTGGCCCCCGGTATTCAGTTTTTACAGTTTAAGATTATTTGTACACAAATTCACTTTTTGTTTTCCAATTACATGATGATGTGTTCCCTGGTCACCCAATATGAGCCATATTCTACCACTTACCATCTCTGTGACCTTAAGCAAGACTATTAATTTCTCACAGTTTCCTCATATATAAACTGGAGTGATAAATTATATCTGCTCCATAGAATATCTGTGAGAATTATTTGAACATGACCATACTTCACTTAAAATCACTTTTAATACATTTACTATTATCTTGCCAGATGGGTAAAATATTGAAATATCAGCTTGTTTAAGTGTTTTAATTGTTTATGTTAATTATGTTAGGCTACTTATATTAATTTTACTAATATATTATGTTTATATTTAGTTTAAAAAGCTAAACAAAATGAATATCCACCAGAGCTGAAAATTGGTAGTTGATAAGATCATCTTGGTGAACACTGTGCCGGGTGATTCTACGTGTTAATCTTAAGTTATGTCAGTTATCAATGTGTTGTTATGTAGCTGGTTCTTGATCAAATCTTGCTGTAGCTTCTAGATATAAAATAACCCCTGAATTTATAATATGCTAAAAATGTTTATTTTCTAACTTTGGCTTCTTTGGTGGGATAGAAAATAAGTATAACTGTTCAGTTCAGCCTGTTCTTTTGAAATGAGGTTTAAAAATCAGCAAATGCCACAAAACCTTTGTTCTTATTTGAAGTATTGAGGTTGGACACTGTAATTATTGCTCAGATTTCATCCTCCCTCTTATAAATTTAGCAACCTTTTACACAATAAGGAAATTGTCAGAGATGTCAGAACTTTCTCCTCTACTCCTCGATTTTTTGTCCAGAATAGGATGGGAAGAGGCTGTGTTGGAGAGTTTCCCTATTTAGATTTTCCACCTCTTCTTCACTTCTTTGCTTTATTTGAATACCAGCCCTCTTTCACCATTATTTTTTCAATTACAGGTCCTCTTTTATTTTACTTGGGATGATTCTTCCTCATCCTTACAAGGATGAAGAGAGTGCTCAATAACTATTTGTTAAATAAATAAATTAACCTATTAAATAAAATGACTACTTTGACAATTTTTACTGATGTGACTTTATTTGGCTGAAACAAAGATTATGAGCTTACAAAATTAGAATCAAATCTACATGTAAATAGACAATGTCCAGCAGTATCGAGTGAATTGATCTTTACATGTTAATCAATAATTTCCTCTGACTTTTAAAAAAATTTGTTTGTTTGTTTTTGCTGACGAAGATTTGCCCAGAGCTAACATCTGTGCCAATCTTCCTCTATTTTTTTTAGTGTGTGGGCTACCAGCACAGCATGGCTGCTAACAGAGAGGTGCAGGTCCATGCCTGGGAACAGAACCCGGGCCACCAAAATGGAGCACACTGAGCTTAATCACTTGGCCACCAGGGCTGGTCCTCCTCTGACTTTTTAATTCATTAAAAAAAGCTTAAATATTAGCGAAGTCAAATTATATCATGGATTAGAAAATCTAAATGCCATGAATAATTCCATAAATTTCAGAAAGACTTCCAACTCAGAAAATACTTGTTTATGAAATATGTTAGGCAATCTGACACATGAAAGAATGATATATTTTTCAAAAACAACATTAAAGTGAAGCTTATCGTTTGGTAATGTATAATCCCATTGCAAGCACACAAATTAAGTCCATCCAAAAATCTGTTTAAAAATTTTGCTTCCTCTCTTTCCCCTCCTCACACAGTTAATTTTGTTGATTGTGTTTGTTGGAAGGTGAGAGGGCTGACGTGTGATATGGAGAATTATTTAGGAAGTGAGACAAAAAAGGAAGGTACGTGTCTTTTTATGTGATGCAAGGGAATGGAGAATTTATCCTGTTAGAAGTGCATAGTCACTGAAAATGTCTGGGGCAGATGTTCATGTCTGTGTACAGTAAAGATCACTCTATTGGGAGCGAGTGCTGAGGATGAACGGGAGAGGAATTAGCATAGAGGCACAGCTTTTGGTAGTCTATTGTATAGGTCTGGGACCTGTTAAATGAATCCTGGCAAGAGATGACGAAAGCTTGCAAAATGCCAGTGTATGTGAGAGTGGAGAGGAAGAGACTTAGATGGAAGAAGATTAGAAGATGGAATAAAGATAGTGATTGATTTGGATGTTTATTGTGGGTGAAGATTTCAGAATAATTGTCAAATATCAGGCCCTTGGGTTTTTAGAGAGAACCAAGATAATCTCTGATGAACCATGTTCACATGAAGTGGGAGAGAAGGGTCCAGATGAAAGTTTATTTTGCCCTCTGAAGCTACCATAATAATTCATTTTAGAAAATTGTATGGGGCAGCATACAAAAGTGAAAAATAGACAATTGTGAATACCTTTTGCAACACATATTTTCAAACTTTAGGACCTTCCATAAAACTAGCAAATAGTATTACTATTTGCATTTTATAATTAGAGAAGTAATGAATCATGTAGCTATTGGTTTATAACAAACTATTCCCAAACTCAGAGTAATAATACAACAATAATACAGCAATATTTTATAATGATAGCCCGTGCATCACAAGGTGAAATTCAGCTGATCTCAGTGGGGCTTAGCTCATCTAAGCTAGCCTGACCTGAGACAACTGGGACAACGGAGCTCAGTTCTACGTGTCTTTCTTCTTCCTCTTGGGAAAAGCAGGTTAGAATAAGCCATGACCTTTGTCTTGAAGATGGCAGAAGTACAACCCCCAATATATAATCGCTTTTCAAAAGTCTACTTGTGTGATGTTTGCTTCCCCCCATCCCAACGTTGGCCAAAGCAGGTCACGTAGCCAAGCTGAGATGCAGAAAATTATACCTCCCTTCCGAAAGGACGTAAATATAAGAAGTGAAAACCTGGAGCTATCAGTGTAACAAATCTACCACAGACAGGACACTCCATTTGTGAAGATTGTAAACTCTGTACACAGATTTCTGGGTGCATGTCCTGCCGCTATCATAGGGTCTGTGACCTTAGACAAATTACTAATACTTCTAAACCTGCTTCCTCATTTTAATAAATGAAGACATCAAGACTATTTACCTCACGTTGTTAATGGATGAGTATTTCTGAGCCCTATATCTACCACAAAATGCATATTCAAAACTTCAACTATTGTTAATAATATTATTCCATAAGTGTAGAAACTGAGGTTCACAGGGGTTAACATATTTAATAATAAAATTTAACATTACTAATATGTATTGAAATTAGTGCTTGAATGCAGAAATGCAGATTACCTGACTTTGAAGTGCAGTTTCCATGCACACCATCCTTCTGTCACTATATGAAAACCATTAAGCACGATCACCACAGACAATATAAATATACTTAACAAAGTATTATAATCTTAAACTGATATAACTCATGCTTTCTTAAAAAATTTTTAGGTTAGGAAAAAAATTGATATCTACTTTTGATTGTTTAATTTGCATTGAAAAATACGGTATTTTTCTGTTTCCTTTTTATAAAGAGTGATGTGAAATAAATGACGCATTGACTTTACTAAGTACGATAAATGACCAAAACCTAATTCACATGTATTATATGCAGATTGATGTGGATTAGTGAGCAAAGGTTATAATTACATTTTGAAATGCAAGCTCTCTAATGCTGAATATAAAACTGGGCCACTTGTGAAGGTGGCATTGTAGCAACCATTTATCTTGATGCCACTTTGCCACCTTAATATAGGAATACTGTGTAAAACTATGACGTCAACGCTATTAAGATATCCATGTATGTACTGGAAGTTGACCACTATATACAATTTTTGCTGCAGATATTTAAGATTCTTTTAAGGGATGCATATAGGCAAATAGCACCTTCAAACAGAAAATCATTTTTATAGAAACATGCCAGTCTCAATTTTCCATTATGTCTGACACCATTCCATATGTTCAGAGCTCATACTTCTGAAAAGGAATTTGGCAAATTGTTTGCGGCAGATAGATTTGTCCTGACTTTTGAATAAAATGTCCTTGGCCATGGCCAATTCTAAAAGACAATTTCTCCACACGTGGCGGTGGGTGACCTAGTCCACAAATTGTCAGGATTCTGGCCTATGCTGCTGAGCTATTTATCCTCCAGGGATCAATCAGCTGTGCCTCCTCCATGGGCCCTTGTGCTCTGACATTTTCTCCTAAAGAAAAAAGAACAAGAAATCTATTTTATTTTTACTCCTTGTGCAAATGTCTCCATCATCATCACACACAGAATAAATAGTGTCACTTTATTGTTGCTTCTCTATCTGAAAGTGCCTGAATTTAAACAGCAACAGCCATGTACCATGGGGTTTGCTAAAGTTTCCTCATCATGCTCAAATGATTTCAAACTAAAGTTGATTGTGGAACACTTGCTAAATACTGCCAAGATTTATCTGCTAATGTAGTCTTATGTACATCTCTAAAATTCCCTGAAGTGTCTGGGGCTATGCTTATCTGTAAAACTAATGGTATAATTCAGCTTTAAAGTTCTGTGCAAGTGTGCCTAGAACAAATATTTATCTATTTATTTGTTTATAATTAACTAATCTATTCCACAAGGTGCAGTATTGAAATAAGAGGCAATTTTTAGGCACATATACTCTCGAGGAACTTTATTTAGTTTTTCACATGAAAATACTTTTTTGAATGATGGATCTGGAAAATCAGCCACTGAACATTACTTACTTACTGTATGTATGAAAGAAAAACACAGAGACGGACATAGAGAGAAATAGAATGAGAGAGAGTGAAAATAATAAATGTCACTTTTGTAGCACTTATGTATTATGCGCTGTTCTAAGCACATATTTTAATTCAAGTAAGATGTATACTAATCCTATGACGTAAGTACTAGTATTTTTCCCATTTGCCAAATGAGGAAACTAGTCACACGAGGGTAAGTGACTTGACCAAGATCACACAGGTAGTTAATATCCAAGTCAGGCATTTTGCCTCCAGAGTTTGGCTCTTAACTACAGTGCTGTGTTCAGCGTTCCAAGGTAGGATAAGGGAGAAATAAAGAGCACAACGTAGCAACCCACAAAAGCAGCCCAATTAATGGCTCAGTTATTTAAAATGTAATGTCACAACATTGTTTCCATCTTCTCTTCTAGCATGATTATTAGCCTATCCGATCCCTGACAATAAACTTAGAGACTTCCTGCAAACAAGCTCACCAAATTCACCAGACAACATGACAACTTAGAACCAATAAGAGACGTAGAGTAAAAGAACAGACTTATGTCAGCAACCTGACTCTTGTTAGCTGTGTGACTGTTGGAAAGTAGTTTCTGGAAATATATATATTTATGATTAAATGAGTTAAGGAACATAAAAGCACTGAGTCTCTCACAAAAGAAGAGCTCAATTAAAGTCAGATTTAAATAGAAAATTCATGTTCCATCCATTAAAAAACAATTTGATTTGACATAAATGAGAGTGTTGGTGCATAGCAGTGACTGCAATGTAAACAGCAGAATCATTTCTATACATACCATATAGGCTCAGTCACTCCTAAATAACTAGTTTTCTTTATTATAGGGACACTATATCTCCATCTCCCTGCATCTTCTTGTGACCCCTCAACTGAAGAGGAAAACAGGAATTTATTTTCTTCAATCATAAGTTTCTCCCACAAAGAGAAACCAATGAATAATCTGGAAGTTAGGAGGCTTGAAGTTTGTATAACAACAATCTATGTGATTGTGAGCACAGCATCGTTTTGAGCTTTAATTTCTTCTGTAAGATGAAGAAATTGCAAGAATTTATATCTGGAATAACTTACATCTTTAATATGCAAGGGCAGGAGTTCATAAAAATAACAATTATTTAAAGAACAATATTCAGACTTACTAATAAATGTATAAAACATTATGGTTATTGAAACTACTGCAAGGCAAAATGTCTCAATATTTATAGAAAATTTATTTTTATTTTCATAAAGTTCATTTTCCATTATGATTTCCTTTTTTTGAATAAAATAAAATATGAAAGAGACCATTTTTGAACTGGGCAAAAAACTCAAGCCATTAGTCAATAGATGAAGTTACACATAATGTTTACCCAATACATTTAAGAAAATGGATTATATAGGAATTGAGAGGAGATAGAACTACAAAGGAACAGGAAGAAGGACTTAAGGCAAAGTCAGGAATATTTTTATGAGCGAGAAATTATGAAATAAGGTGAAATAGTGAAAGGGGAGAAAAATGGACAAGTAAGAAAATGAACATAGTAAAAATAAATTAGATAAAATATTTGGAAGTGAGAATAGATTCGGGGAGTTTGGATTCATTTTCAAGGAGTCTTTCCATGAAAACATGGTACCTTCAAAGAGGAAAATTTCCAGCACTTCACATTTGATATTGGTGTGCCATTGACTGCTCTAACGAAGTACAAATGTTATCACAATCTTCAATCTCAAAAGAACCTATTGTAATTCATTTTTCTTTGAATTTAGCTCTACATTTCTTTCTAGTCATTCTTTCTTTAATTTGATTTGTTAGAAGAATCTGTTGGCCTTAGATTTCCTTTACTGGTAATGTTTAGATCCTTTCTAAAATTCCATCAGGCCAATGTGAAGACATGAGCCTACGTTATCAGAACAGGCTGAAAAGAATATTTCACTTGTAGCTCTACAGAATTTTATTAAGAAGGTATATGATTAAAATTTATGATGCAAATACATCAGTTTTGAAAAACAAGGCTAAATTAAGCTTTTAGATTTTAAATTAAGATTTTTAAAATTAATTGTGCTCAGACTGGACTAAGAATCCTTATTGTGACTGATATGTTAGCACCTCTCTGTGCACCTTGTTTTCACCTTACGGTATTTTTAAACGCTTGTTGTTCCCAACCCATTCTCATTTCCTCCAGGAATTCTTTTGTTCCACAAGCAGTCATTTGTGCATTTCAGGCTCTTTACCAGTGTTCACTTTACCTTCTAATCACCAGCTGCATTTTTCTACTTGTAAAATCTTCCATTTAGTTTCAAATGAAACACTACCAGAAATCCTTGCACCTGGGAATGATGCTGCTACATGTCATGTGTTACTTGCCATCTCTGGTTCCCAGTTGCTGATTGCTATGAATTATATGGGTCATCACAGTCAGAAACAAGCATCCTCCATTTTTCCTAAACTTGGTAATTCCAGATAGGATACTACCCAGATATTTTCACAAACTCAACTCCAACCATTCAGAGTTGTGTGGGGAGAAAGTTCCATTTAAAGTTTAGGAAAATGGAAGAAGTTTATACTATAAGGAGTTCACTTAGAAGGATTTTGTATCACAATGCTCAAACTAACTTAACTTTCACGTATTAGTTATCCCTTGGTTTGGGTCCTTTGATCCTTGGCCACCTCTAATTCCCAAGATTTGTTATTAGACAACTTTCTTCACAGTCTCTCATCATTCAATATTTAGTGCCCCAAGCTAGCCTAACTCCTAGAATTTCTATTAATTTCATATGCAAAAATACATATCTCTGTTTCCAGATCGGAAGGTGCATCTAAAGCAGGCGAAAGAAACAACTTTTCACTCTTAGAGAAGCTCTGCTACCAAATGTTTAGAATTTTACCTTTTTACCTTCCGATTTTGTTTTACACTTCACTCTTTTTATGTGAAGGCTAATCACCTAAGCACTGAGCAGCTACAATCCTCCCATGTAAATGTGATGTGCTCAATACTCAGCACTTTGACTCTTGAGTCATACTTTTTACAAAAGCACATAACTTTTACATGTATATACTTTTTACTTATATAATCATTAGTCATTTGCCTAAATCAAATTCACTTATATAAATAATTTATGCTTAAATTGAAGTGTATAGGCATATGAATTCTGTGTTTGAGATTGATATCTGAAACTTAACATGACATTTTTATCTTTAATCTGTAATAGTATGGCAGTTGTTATACCTTCAAATTCATGTCATTTTATTAAGTGACACTAAAACATATTAAACAGCTAAGAGTAAGGATTGGAAAGATAGTGATAAACATATCTGTGCTCTTTTCCCTGCTAACACCCTGGTAGGACAGCTCAGCAACTAAATTAACCATCACAAAAGTTTGGAATCTGAAGAAGATCCTTGTTACAGCTAAGAATTTGAGTTCTCAGTGGGAAAAAAATAAATACGAGCGTAGGTGTTTAATATTTTCAGCATTGAGAAAACTTCTGACGCTCAGAAAGAGCCTGGGATGAAGTCTAGCCAACACATTGATTTTCTAAGCAGATCAGAGTGACTGGTATTCATAGATCCCTAGCTACTTGTAACTGTAGGAAAGTTGTTTATTACTAACTGCTTTAGCACTGGAGGAGAATCCATTTTATTGAAGGTTACCTATTACAAACTAAACTCGAAGTGGAAGAGGTCAAAACAAACAGACTACACTAAAACAGACAAGACCTATTTCTCACCTAGTCCACATCAGGCCACTGAGGAAAACCACACATTATCTTTCACTAGCTGTCTAATCTGAAAGCCAAAACAAATGTTGAAAGATCCCACACCCAACGGGCTGGAAGTATCATGACTGACACAACAGAAGAAGGAGGAAGGTCAATTTGAATGCAAAAGTAGTTTTCTAAAAGGAGAACTTAATGGAAGTAACAGGAGAAAGCTTTATGAAAGAAAGAGAGTTTCAGAAAAATAGTACACAAAAGAAATTAGGAGATTATCAAATAAATGTAGATTTAAAGAAATCATCTCTTCAGGAAAAGGTGAAAACTGAATGAATAATTTAGAGTACCAAATGGAGATAATATAACACACCACATAACAAAATTAGAAAGATCTGGAAAATATAGAGGTAAAGTTGAGAGACGTGAAGATGAATTCCAGGAAAACCAATCTTTGAATAATGGAAGTTCTAACATAAATAAATATTAACAGATGGAGGAGAAATAACAAGGACAGGAATAACTAAAGAAAACTTGCTAAACTAAAGACATAATTGTTTTTCAGTTTGAAAAGATTTACATAAATCATAAGTAGTAATATTGAAAAATAACAAATAACATATACTGGTCAAATTTCTAAAATTCAGAAAAGACAGATTTTGAAGAGATCCTAGACAGAATGAAAGGGAACACAAAGTGACATAATATTTTTCATTTGTATCACCTGAATCCAGAAAAACGATTTAGAGTTCTATTTTTAAATTTAAATAATTAATTAAAATAATGCTTTTAGGAGAGAAATATGTATAGTCTGAGTCCAAGCTAAAAATGATACCTATCTATAGATACATGTAAGGAAAGATATATAACAAGATATTAATCTTAATTTCTTCAAAGAATGTGATATGAAAAAAGGTGCAAAAGATTATTAAAAGTAGAGAAATTCTGTTTCTGACCATGTAGGAATAATTTCTACTGGACTTGCCCTACTTCTGTAAATCATTAAAACCTAAGTGAAATATATGAACTTATTATTTTCAGGGACCAGAAAACATGCAGCATAAGACTAGTATTTCTAAGTTATGGGAAGCAGACAAGGTAAGCCCTACCATCGTCTTGGATATTGCCTGCTGTTATTTCCTCACCATGGTGCAAGGAGGAAGCCAGACAGAGCGCGATGACCTCACTGAGTTGTGGAAACATAAATTTACATTCTGTAAGAATTATGTTGCTGGAATTTGTGAGCCAGAGTATTGGAGAAGGTGGAGTCACACTGAGAAAAAGCTCCCACTATCTCTAGAGATGTATCTTTAATTCTGCTTTTGAATACTAAACTTCACGTTCACCAAACTACAAGTAAGGAAGAACTACTGGAGAGCAGTAAGATGAGCAATTCTCAGAGCTCACAGAGGGCTTGGAGATGTTTATGTTAGGACCTGAAAACATAGAAAGATCATGTGGAAAATGCAGGTTTTTCAGTGGGAACTTAATGCCTTAGTAGCAAGACTAAACTAGATAAGTCAATAGGCTACTCAAGACTTGTACTAAAGAGCTTTAATAAAACTTAAAAAATATTCACGCAACTGACAAGTTAACTGCCAATCAAAATATAGCAAACCTCAGGGCTGGCCCCGTAGTGGAGTGGTTAGGTTCACGCGCTCCACTGCAGGCGGCCCAGTGTTTCGTTGTTTCAAATCCTGGGCGCGGACATGGCACTGCTCATCAAACCACGCTGAGGCAGTCTCCCACATGCCACAACTAGAAGGACCCACGAGAAAGAACATACAACTGTGTACTGGGGGGCTGTGGGGAGAAAAAGGAAAAAAATATATATATATAGCAAACCTTACACTAAACGAAGAAAAAAATCCAGACCCTCGAAATCATGATATTTATAACATCCAACATCCATCAAAGTTACTATGCATAAAAAGATGCATGGAAATTGTGACCCATAAGAAGAAAATTTAAGTTAAAAACAGACCCAGAAATGACGGAGATAGTAAAAAATATAAAGGTAGAAGTAAAAGACATTCAGAGTTCCAGGAGAGATATTACTTAAATAATAGAAGTTAAAAGATAAGGAAATATAAACAGATAGAAGAGAAATAGTAAGGACAAGAATGATAGAAAATGATGAAGAATGATAGAGATGATGAAAGAAGACGACAAAGACGTTACAGTAGCTATTATAAATATGCTCAAGGATTTAAAGTAAAACATGAAAATAATGAGGAAAAAGTGGAAAATATAAAAATAGAACTAATGGAATGGACCCACATGGGATGAAAAATACAATAACTGAAATGAAAATGACACAGAATGAAATCAAAAGCAATTTAGACGAAGTGGAAGAAAAAATTGGTGTACTCGAAAGTCAGCAATCGAAGTAATCTAAACTAACGCAAAAAGAGGGTAAAAAAATGAAAAGAACAGAGACTTAGTGACTTGGGACAATGTAGGACAGTCTAACATACATGTAATTTGAGATGAAAAAAAGTGAGGTGGAGGGGTCAGAAATATATTTTATGAAAAAAATGGAACAAGTGTTAAAAATTTGATATAGCACTAAGTACAAAAACTTTATCCAAGCAGGATAATCACAAATAAAGCCACAGTAAGGTACAATATAGAGAAATTTCCAAAAACCAGGAAAAATGAGAAAATCTTAAAATAAGCCAGAAAAAAAAGACACATTGCATACAAGAGAACAAAATTAAGAATATTCTAACAGCAGACGTCTTATGAAAAACAATGAAGACAGATCCAGGCACAGAACAGCAGATTACCATAGTATTGATCAAGTGCTAGTGCTAATATTTCTTCTGGGCCAGTCTAGTATCAATTGCAGGAGCAGATTAACCTGGCGTCAAGTACATGGGATGTAGCCATGAATCTGAAAAGTGTGTATTTTCCATTCCTATATGGAAAGAGGAAGAGAAGAGGTTCACATTCACTTAGTAGGGATAACAGTATAACTTTTAATTTGTAAGTCTATATTAGCTCTCTCACTCTCTGTCACAGTTTGAAATGACCTGGACAGGCTGAGCACTTCTTAGAACATAATATAAGTCCACCATACTGCTGACATCAGGCTAAACAGATTGAAAGAGCAAGGCATAGCAAGAACTTTGATAAGAAACATGTATCCCAGAAGACGGGAGATAAACTCTATGAAAATTCAAGGACCTTTTACATCAGTAGTCCAGAGTATGCAGAGATCTCTTGTCCAAAATGAAAATTAAACTATTTTGCAATTCCCATCAAAGGAAAAAAGGATACACAGTAGACTTTAACAGGTTCTGGAGGATGCTCTGCCAAATGGGCCATACAAACCAGCAGACACTTTATAGCTTACTTATTTTCCTGCTTATACTTAATTATAATCTATATTATTAGATCTGCCTTAGGTCAGAAAAGAGACCATCTATAGTTTCTAGCAATATTCAGTATCTTCTGGCGCAAAGCTATGCCATTTTCAGCAAAAAATTACACATAATTCCACAAACAGTTCATATCATGCAAGTAGGAGCTGGTGTCAATATATTGTCTGATAATGATATATCAAGCCAAATTGCTTGTCATGAACTAGGTTCAATTATATCCCAACACTTACAAGGTTGGGTGAGTCCAGCAGCAAAACGTTGTGAGGATGAAGTGGTACACCAGGAATCAAATGCATGCAGTGCCAGGCAACATAGTGAGTTGCATGAGTAGTGACCTAGATTCCTAATTTATCTATCGCATTGCAACTCTCTCCAAGGCCACATCTGTGGCCATGTGGAGGGCTTCTTACAACAAAGTGAAGGAGGAGAAAAATGCCACACTTGATCATCTCAGCATAAGAGTGCAAGCTGAAAATGAACCAATGCTACGTTAAAGTCCCTCTCAGGGATGGGCTTTAAAGACATTTATCAGGGGAAAATACTCTCATGAGGAAAAACTTCAAAGAGTCGAACTGGGAACGTACTTCGTGGAGAAATATAAGGGATCGAATATAAGAATATATGCAGATTTGTGGGCCTCAATGAATGAACTAGCTGGTATTCGAGATACTTGGAACGAAAGATTGAAATATTGGGAAGAAAGGAACTTAGGGAAGAAACATGTTAATGGATAGATTGAAATATGAAGATCTTTGTGTTCCATGTAAACACCCAGCAGACAACATCTACCACTGAAGGGCACTAAACAATCAAATAAACTGAATGATTTGGCCTGTTAATGTCAGCCAGCTTCTACCATCAGAATCACCAGTTCTGGCAAAATGGACTTGTGAACACAATAATACCCATAAGGTTATGGATGTAGCCTATGCATTGAACCTATAACATGGGCTTCCACTCCCCAAGGCTGTCTTATTTACCGCCTCTGCCAAATGTATATCTTGTCAGTAGCAAGACTGATGCTGAACTCCAAATACGGTACCATCCGTTGTAGAAAAAAATGATCATTAAATAGGAAATTGACTACACTGAATTTTTTCCAACTGCAAAAGGGGCAACGGTTCATCTTGACTGGAATTTTATCTGTTTTGGGTGTAGATTGCATTGCTTGTCCATATGGTTTAGGCAGTATCACTTAAGAGCAGTATAAGAGCTCATGAGTTGTTTGAAACATTAGCATAGTATTCTGCATAAGGCTACAGGGGAACTTTATAGCGGAGGAAGTGCAGCAAGGAGCACGTGACCATGGGATCCTCTGGCTCTATCATCTGAGACACCTTCCCAAAGCTTTTGGCCTGTTAAAGGAATAGCTTTTGATATTACACTTTAGCAACCATCTTGAGGATGAAACTCAGCAAGGAAGAGGCACCACACCCTAGGAGGCAATAGATACTCTAAATCAAAGATCAATATGCACTGCTGTGTTACCTGGGCATGGAAACCAAGGGGAGGAATTAGGAATAACCCCACTCAGCATTAATTCTGATTACCAGTTAGGGAGTGTGTACTTCCAGTCTTTGAAACAGCAGTCTCAGTGTTTTGTACATAGGGAAGTAATTCCACCGTGGGACACTGCTAGAATCACAACACGGTTAAGTTTTAGCTGCTGCCTGGTCACTTTGGGTTCCTCTTCCCAGAAGTCCATTAAGCTAAAAAAGAAGTTAACTACCACACTAGCAGGGGTAATTGATCATCACAAAGAAGCAGTCATTTTGCTTTATGAGTGAGCAGGGAGACAAATGACTGGCACTCAGGTAATCCACTGACACATGTCTTGATAACTCTATTCACAGTTTTAACTGTAAATGAGCAAGTGCAGCAACCACAGCCTGATAGGTTCCTGTTAACCAGTTCAGACTCCTAAGCAGATCTGGGTCACTCCACTGGACAAGACACCCAGGACCTACAGAAGTGCAATCTAGGGCAGGGGGACTCCACAATAGGTGAGCGAGAATGGAAATGATGAGTTACCAGTTCTGGTTTGAAACTCACTAAAGCAGGAGTGGTAGAATAGTTCACACCATCTTTCTTCTCCCTGAATATTTCCCCAGCAAAAGTGACAAACCAGAACCTTGCAGGTCCTGTCCCAGGTGGAATGATCTTTCTATATAAAGCAAGTAAATCCAAGCAATTCAAGGAGGGGGATGTTGTGGACACAGTGATGCTTCATACAGATACTGTTGGCAAGATCAAGGAGCTCACTCCCTCAACCTCCAGAAGTGTGTGCTGCCAATGAATCACAGGAATTTCTCTAGCCTAAAGGGAGTTGCCTTGCTGACATTTGCCTCCCTCCCCAGAGAGGATTCTGGGCTACAAAGACCCAGCTCCCTTTTCTCGATTGGCGATATATGTGAGGGGCCATTCTAGCTTCAAAACTCACTGTGGGATTGGTTTGAGGTATTGGTCCCATTCTGCTATGTTTACTCCCTTCAAGTTGTTATTGTCTAGTGCATGTTGCATTTAAACACCTGTGTGCAAACATCTGTATTAAAGTCAGTTTTCCTGAAAACCTAACCAATGACAAATTATTTCAAGGAATTGCATTCCTTTATTAATTAAAAACAACATACAATAGAAGGAAACCCAATAAAGCTACTATCGGCTTACTTACATAGGAATTAAGACTTTTAATGGAATCCTTTTATTGTGCCAGGCATGGTGTTAGAAGCTGGAAATACCAAGTCATGTAGCCTGGTATACCCACCCTTGAGAAGTACTTTCATTAATTTTATTTGCCTGACTTTTCATAACTGTAAACTGTGATTAGATGACCTCTGCATTATTCCCTATATTTAAAAAAGTTGTAATTGATTTTTCTTTTGTGTATTAAACCATATTTCTTTAACACTGTAGCATCCTCTCTGTAGTTTTCACTCTGGAATACAATTTGATAATCTGAAGAATTGAAGGAGTAATAAGCATGTGGCATGCTTGCAAAACAAAAGTCTGTCACGCAGACAAGTATTGAGATTGCCTTCTTTTTTTTGGAGATTTCAATACTTAGAGACAGATTTTATTCTTCAGAAACTTAGCTATAGTGGTTAGTTCATTACGCATCCTTGTCTAATTAAAATTGTAATAGCCAACATATAAAATGTCCATAAAGATTCTGATTTATTTTAAAATAAACACTTGAAGGTTTTATTGTTTTTATTCCTAACAGTTCGTGTTTTCTGTTGATTATTTTTCTTAGTGAATGATTTGTCATCACAGGAAATGGTTGTATTCATGGTAATGTAGCAATTTTCTTTAACTGTTTAGTGTTTAACTTTCTAATGTTTCTAATTTTGTTAAATTATCTTGTTATAAAACTGTACTTTGCTTAGTAATTACTTAGTTATAATTGGTAAGAGGGAAAATTGAGAGATCTACAAAAATAAGCAGGAACAAATTATAAAGAATAATTAGAAACTGGAAAACAGTGAGCCCAGAAGTGCTACATACATTCTAGATACCAATTTTCTTTTTTTTAAAAAAAAGGTTTCCAATGAGTTTGTCTATGAAGAATAAAATACAGAAGAAAACAGATTGGCTAGTTTTTCCATGGCGAAAGGTAAAAGTAAACAACGATTTTAATTGTCACATCTTAATAACTTATGTACGTTACTTTTGTTGACTTAAGAAATTATAACCGGCTAGTGAATGATATGCATGTCTGGGAAAAGCAGGATTAAATTAACTTAAAATATTTTAACTCTGAATCGATCGAACTAGTCTGAGTCGTTATTCTCATTCTAAAATATCCTTGAAATTGCTTTTATAAAATTTACTGATCCTAGTAAATTATACTTAGGTTATATTTGACAATGTCTATATTTCTGAGCTATTTAATTAACATCTTAATTCATCTAAATTATTTATTTTATCCCAGACCATATTCATGGTTAACCTCGCTTATTTTGCCTTATTTTAGAGGAGAAAATCTGAGTTTTCATAGAATTTTGGCAGAAACATGAAAAGGGACTTTTTCTTGTGAAAGATATATTACATACTAACTTCTCTTATAACTAACACAAGGATAGCTGTAATCAAAAACATATACCAGCTAGAAGCGTTGAATATGAAGCAGTTGGGGGACATTTATGATTTAGCCTATTGTCCCAGCTCAATTATTAATAGAGGTCTTTTTTTCATTCCTAGAAGTGTTTCATTTGGGGTAATAAATTACATTGTCATCCTGTGTTTAGATAATCAAGTTTGTGCTTCTGCATGGTCCCCCTTGGCTTATTTCTCCCATCTAGTCTTACAAAAATATAGCTTTGTGTACTGCTTTTGTGACTCTCTGAAACCAGGGACCAGTTTCTGAGACATAGCAAGTGTTTGATTTGATCCATTGATTTAAAAATAAATTTATTGAGAGCACCATGCTACCACAGTGCTACCATGTACTATGTGAACCTTGTGAATCAGACCTTAATCTCATGTAACAAATTAAGACAATTCACAGTAATTGCCTTGTTCTAAGCCATGCAAATACTACATATTGGTGCCTGGATTATTTACTTATTTTATACATTCATTTATTTGTGAAATATGAGTACCAACTACATATATACAAAAATCACAAAGAGATGTAACATATAATCCAGGTCCTCAGAAAATTTACCATAACCTAATAAATAGTGGTGATATGAATTGAATTCAAGCTTCTGATTTTTTTAAGCTTTATTAAGATATAATTAATATTCAAAAATTCATATATTTAATGTATATTAAATATATGATGAGTTTGGACATAGACATATCACTGTGATACCATCAGGATAATCGAGTTACTAAACGTATCCATCCAAAAATTTCCTTGTAATCTTTTTTGTTTTCTTTTTTTGTAGTAAGAACGTTTAACATGAGAACTATCCTCTTAATATGTTTTAAAGTGCACAATACCATATTGTTAAATATGTGTGCTATGTCGTACAACAGATCTCTAGAAATTACTCATTTTGCATAACTGAAACTTTATATCCACCGAGCAATGATTCCCATTTCCCCTTCCACCCAGGCCCTGGCAACCACCATTCTATTTTCTGCTTCCGTGAGTTTAACTACTTTAGCTACCTCACTTAAGTGAAATCATGCAGCACTTGTCCTGTGACGGGTTAATTCCATTTAGCATAATATCCTCTAGATTCATCCATGTTGTTGCAGATGGTGGGGTTTCCTTCTTTTCTAAGCTGAATATTAGTCTGTTATACATACATACCATATTTTCTTTATTCATTCATCTGTTGATGAACACTTGGCTTTTTTCTGTATCTTGGATGTTGAGAATAATGCTGCATTGAACATGGGAGTTCAGCATCTCTTCAAGATTCTGATTTCAATTTCTTTGGATAAATACCCAGTAGTGGGATTGCTGGATCACGTGATAGTTCTATTTTTAATTTTTTTGAGAACCTACATAGTGTTTTTCATAGTGGCTATACCATTCTACATTCCCACCAACAGTGTATGAGGGTTACAATTTCTCCACATCCTCACCAACACTTTTTATCTTTTAGTTTTTTTGTTAATAACTATCCTAATAAGTGTGAGCTGATATCCCATTGTGGTTTTGATCCACATTTTCGTCATGATTCGTAATGTTGAGCATCCTTTCATATACCTGGTGGCCACTTGTACGTTGTCTTTGACATGCAAAGAAATATCTATTCAAGTCCTTTGCCTATTTTTTGACCAGGTTTTCTTTTTGTTTATTTGTTTTTGCTACTTAATTGTAGGAGAGTCACATATTTTAGATATTAACCTCTTATCACATAGATAGTGATCAAGACAGAAAATAAATAAGAAAACAGCAGATTTGAACAATACGATAGACCAAAAGAACCTAATAGACCTATCTAGAATATTCCATCCAATAGAAGCAGAATACAAGTTCTGCTCCAGTGCACATGGGACATTCTCTAGGATAGATCATATTAGGCCACAAAACAAGTGTTAACAAATTTAAGAAAATGAAAATCATATCATGTATCTTTTGTTGCTACAATAGTATGAAACCGGAAATCAGGGACAGGAGGAAGATTGAAAAAGTCAAGCTTCTGAGTCTTTATTTAGCACTCTTACTATCATAAATATTGCTTCTCTTACACTTTTCAACATTAATACAACACACACCACGTATTTTCATTAGCTATCATGTATCTCCTCAGGTTTATAAAGTAAAATATCACAAGTTTCTTTCCTCGTATGGTGTACTAATTTTTTCAAATCAGTGTATGTCCCAGAAGTATTTTTAGAGGCATATTCATTAGACCTATATGTACTGTATTTAAAATATAAAAATATATATTTTACCATATTGATAAGCACTCTCTGATGGACACCCACCTCCCCCCCACACACACTGCATACATCTTCTCTTCCTTTTACAGGAAGAGTAATGTTGATCATATATAGAGAGAGAGAGACAAAAAATGGTTACAATTACCACAAAAAAAGAACAGTATAAGATTTTGAATATGTAATGTGTTGAATTTTATTTATTTTTTGTCTAAAAAGGTAAATCACTGACAGTATAAACATATACAATTATTTTTAAATAAAAACCAATTAGACTCTGAGGGATATGGAATTTTTAAATTTTATCTTTTCAAAAGAAATACTTGCCTCCAAAATTTACTCTTACATTGCACTTGCACTTTTGTTAAGATAATAAATTATATTTAATGCATATATAGTGCCATTTTTTCCAGAGAATATAGTTAAAATTGCTTTAACCAAGACTGGAAATTTAAAATAATGAGAGTCAATAATTTTTAAGATACAATTTCTTTGCCTTACATTACATTTGATGGCAAAGGCAATTAACAGCTCCATGTAAAAACTAGTCCCATAACTAAAATTGGGCTCAAGCTAGAATTTCAAAGGGAAAGCTTGCATTATTCATAATTAAATGCCATATTGTAATACATTCATAAAGTTATTATGGAGAATAGTCCACAAAAAGAATGCGTATTATGCTGCTATTGGATGGAATGTTCCATTTATATCTGTTAGGTCCATTTGGTCTAAAGCATTGTTCAAATTTAGTGTTTCCTTTTTGATATAGTGTCTGGTCAATCTATCCATTGTTGAACACTGGGCTACTGAAGTCTCCTACTATTACTGTATCATTGCCAATTACTCCTTCAGATCTGTTAGCATTTGCTTAATCTATTTAGAGGCTCCAATGTTGGGTGCATATATATTTATAATTGTTGTATCCTCTTTATTAATTGACCCTTTTTCATAATATGATGGCTTTCTTTGTCTCTTATTACCGTTTTTATTTATTTTGCATTATTTTACTTATTTATTTCTTTGAGGAAGATTAGCCCTTAGCTAACATCTGCCACCAATCCTCCTCTTTTTTGCTGAAGAAGACTTTCCTGAGCTAACATCTGTGCTCATCTTCCTCTACTGTCTATGTGGGACACCTACAATAGCATGGCTTGACAAGCAGTGTGTAAGTCTGCACCCGGGATCCGAGCTGACGTGGGAACTTAACCACTGCGCCACTGGGCCGGCCCCTCTTATTGCCATTTTTTAATTAAAGTCTATTTTGTCTAATATAAATATAGCTATGTCTGCTTTTTTTGGTTTCCATTTGCATGAAATATCTTTTTCCTTCCCTTCATTTTAAGCCTATTGTGTTCTTGAAGCTTTAGTGGATCTCTTATAAACAGCATATAGTTGGGTCTTGGCTTTTTTTGTTTATTTTTTTAATCCACTTACCAACTCTATACCTTTTGATTGGATAATCCAAACCCACAAGCAGCCTTGGGCCTTTGGCTATTGGTATGTATTTCAGATGCTGTAAGATCTTGTCACAGGTCTGCACATGGCAGTGGAGGCCAGTGACAGGTTTCAGGCTAGCAGTGTGCAAGTGCACAGCTGGAGGGGTTGGCCCTACACATGCTCATTACAGTGAGGTTTAGCTGTTGGGGTGTAAACTGGCATTTTGCACTGTGCAGAGGCCTGGGCTGGCTGCTGGTGCAGGTCCAGGGCTCTGGTGGGGCTCAGGGAGGAAGCTGGGAAGGTCTTGGTTGACTGGCGTGAATGCAGATACCTGTGGAGTGAAAACCCCGGTGAAATCTGAAGGGTTCTGGGGTGGCTGTGCTGGCCTTTGGTTCTTTAGTGGTGAAAGTTGCTATTGTTGTCTGCAGTGCAGGTGACCAGGGAACTGTGGTTGCTCATCCTGTGTGGCTGCTATTGGCAGGCCCGGCTTTTCTTCATTGTTCCTAGCCGTCTCTATATGTGTCAGTTTTGCTGGTCTCTAGGAGGAGTGAAACTGAAGTGGGTCCTTCATGTGGTGCCCCAGCAGCCTGGAAAAGCTGGTCCCTCACCCTGCACTTCCTTTCCTGGCGAGGGGAGCTCTTTATACATGGGGCATTCCCTCTTAGAGCCCAGCAGTGCCGGCTTGGGGGATGGGATGACGCAGGCAAAATGAAGCTGTTCTTCCTTCCCTTTCTGTGTGGTTGTTCTCAAGTTTTTGGTTCTACTGGGTTGCTGAAACTTCTTAAGTGGACTCCAGAGCTCTCCAGGGCTGTTTTTGTTAATCGATAGCTGCCTAATTGTTCAACTTTGTGGGCAGATGGAGGCTGGGGCGTCCTACCTACTCTGTCATCTTGGTGACATCATTCCCCAGACATTTATTTAACAACATCATAACTTTTGGAAGAGAAACATCAGATTCTTCCTTAACTCTCATAGAAAATGAAATGGCTATAGGTTAGATTTCCTTATTATAGAGATACTGATATAACATGTTAATAGAAAAAGAAAAATAGAAATATATTTTGTCATCCATTAATCTTTATCCTGTATGCTCAAGTTATCATGGAAAAGATAATTAATCAAAAAATTTGGATGACAAGCAATGCTGCCAATTTTACCATGGTATTTTTAAATTTTATTTATTTATTTTGGTGAGGAAGATTGGCTCTGAAATAACATCTGTTGCCCATCTTCCTCTTTTTGCTTGGGGAAGATTGTCACTGAGCTAACATCTGTGCCAATCTTCCCTTTATTTCATATGTGGGATGCCACCACAACATGGCTTGATGAGCAGTGTGTAGGTCCAAGCCCAGGATCTAAACGCGCGAACCTGGGCTGCTGAAGCAGAGTGCACAGACTTAACCACTATGCTACTGGGCCAGCCCCACTATGGTATTTTTTTAACCAGCAAAGTTGACTGTAAGTTGTGAATGTCTTTGAGTAAGCCAGCCTTCTGTGATCACCACTCTTGTGTAATATTGAGACTGTACAAAAATGTTGTATCCTATTCTTGATTCTCTAAATGTTATAATTCTTTGAAGACACAGCTAATATCACATTATATTCTGTATCTCCCCTACACCCAGTGCAGTGCTGAAACCACCAACTCGACCATGGTTTTCTAATTGATCATATAAAAGTGGTATGTAGTTAATTCTAGAGAACTGCTTTGTGAAATACTGCAGAGTATTAACCAGTTAGGCAATTCTTGGAAAAGAAACTCTGAAATCCTTAAAGATAGTATAGAATAAGTTGTAGAAGTATATGAATAAAACTGGCTCTTTAACTTAACATCGATTCTAAGAAAGATTGAGGTCTCCCTTCTTTAATATTTTCATTTTAAAAATGATATCATTAGTTTCTATTATAATATAGTACATGATATTTATGAAGAATATTAAAGATAATCAATCAGAAAGAGCAAAAAAAACCCCATTCAAATAATTGCCTGATTATGACCACAAGATGTTAAATATTTTAATTACAAATAATTAAAATTGAATCCATTTAGTCATATTTTTTAGAAAATATATCTATTAGTTATCTGTTTTACATGTATATACATATTATCAATCAACTCTTACAATGCTTTCTCCTAATATACCAATTAGAGATAATTTTGATTAGAAATAATAGAAAAGGATTAAAGGTGTCTAAAATAAATCATAATTTTTAATCTGACAATAAAATTCTAAAGAGAAGAGATTTCATAGTTACTTATTCAAATAAATCATTCTTTTCCATCTTTTCAGCTCTGAATCAGTACCTTTGGTGATTCTTATGAATTTTCCTTCGTGACTGAGCAAGTCATGTTGCAGCTCAACGTGCTTTATCCTCGTGCTGCAGCTTTCAAAGCATGGAGAATGTGCTGTACAGCGTGCTGTACATGGCTGCTCTCCATGACATTTTTCTTTCTTTCTTTTTTTAAGAAGCAGTACTATGTTTTTACAGATGTTCCTCCCCCTAATGACCCTTGTAATTTTCACTGTAAGAAATTATTTCAAGTATAAATGGATGGGAGTTGAGGCTGTGGGTATGGACAAAGAAAACACTAGTAAATGCCTGCATATTAAAAGTAATCAAACCGTACTCTCTCTATATAGGGATGGAAAGCTCATAACTGGATGACAATTGTGTTTAGGAGGAAAGTGTAAAGAAAATTATAAAATTATTAAAACTGAATTAAAATGAAAACATCACGTTAAAATTTGTGATAATTAGTGTACGACAATAGAGAAATGTGTACTTTAAAAAAATTGGTGGCAAAATATGTATAATGTAAAATTTACCATATTGGGTATTTTTATGTGTGAAGTTCAGAGGTGTTAAGTATATTCACATTGTTTTGCAACCTAGCTCTGAAACTCTTTTCATCTTAAAAAACTGAACCGAATCCTTCTCCCCTTCCCCAGCCCCTGGAAACCACCATTCTATTTTCTATCTTTGTGAATTCTGCTATTCTATGTACCTTAAATATGTGGAATCATACAGCATTTGTCTTTTTGTGACTGGTGTATTTCAAACTGTGGGCACTTGAGTACATAAAATTACAGATTTATGTTTATAGAAAGTGTGGAGCCAGATTTAAACTGTTTGAAATGCCAGTTACTATTGAAGTAATTCAGTAAAAGCACAGAGGACTATCTCAATGGAATGGGGAAAGTTCTAATAAAAGTAGCTTGTTTCAACATACGTCAACAAAATATAATTTTCTTTTGAGGAGGAGGATTAGCCCTGAGCTAACATCCGCTGCCAAGACTCCTCTTTTTGTGGAGGAAGATTGGCTCTGAGCTAACATCCGTGCCCATCTTTCTCTGCTTTATTTCTGGGATGTCTGTCACAGCGTGGCTTGATAATCAGTGGGTAGGTCCACACGCGGGATCTGAACCAGCTAACCCAGGCCGCTGAAGCAGAGCACGTGAATTTAACTGCTACCTCATCAGGATGGCCCCTATAATGTTTTAACTTTCCCCCCTAAATCATTCTATCTATAAGGTTTTGCACCGGCTTCCAGCAAAAATAAAAATGCCAGGTAATGTCCTTCGTAATCGTACTCTCATTTTGTATCATTCACAGGTATATTAAAAGGGAGCAGGAACTTGAGCAAATATACTTTCAACACAAAGTGGGAACAATATAGGTTAAAATCAGATTCTTTGTTGGAGATAGAAATCTCTGGAACAATGTAGAGCTAATTTTAGTTGATCTTTTATGTGTTAATAGCTCTGTGACTTTGTGCAACATTTAGTTAGAATTAATTTTCTCACCTTTAAAATAAGAAAATAAGTATATATTGTAGAATTTATTATTTTGGCAAGTATCTTTTAAAATAATAGTCATTATTCCTCATGCTATAAAAATAGGATCATTTAAATGTGATTTGAATGTTCTCTCTCCTCAGGAATAGTGCATATTGTGGGCAATATAGAGTAGTAAAATGCCAATTGACAATAATAAGAGAGATAGTAGCATGAATTCAAGGTACTAATGGGAGCACATAACAGGAGTCCCTAACACAGTATAGAGGATCAAGGAAGTTTCCCACAGAAATTCAAAACTAAGATTGTAAAGGTGAGTAATACTTAAGCAGATGAAAAGAAAGGTGGAAAGTATTTCAATAGAAAGTAGGGCTTGTAAAGTCCTAGAAATGAGAGAGAGCCTGCACATTTGAAAGAAACAAACCAAAAAGTACAAAATGGTTAGAATATGGAATGCATGGGAGTGATTAGAAATGAGGCTGGAAAATTATTACAAGACAATTGCTAAGGTTCACTGTAAGCCATGATAAGATTTTAAGTGGAGATCAATGGAAGAATATTCGGCGCCTAAGAGATAAAACAGAGGATGCTAAAAATTTAGGTGTTTAAGACTGCAAACCAGAGGCCAGACCATAATTCATATAGAATTTCTAAGCTAATATGTTCTCTGAAAAGTTCACCCAAAGTGTCTACTACTTAGTGGACACTTAGGTTATCTGAGGCATGGTTCCATGAATTTTTAAAGAACTTTCTCCAAATCCTTCCTTAACCTTTTGCTTATTTAGATATCCCCACCACACACATTCTCCAGATTTTGAAATACTACTTATCTTCCAAGGATGGGCTCACATTCTACCTTTCAAAAAAAGCTACTCTGATGCTTCCAAACTTAGGTCATGAAGTTAAATATCTCTGAGAAACCGTTTAAAACAAGATGGTCTTCTTTTTCTCATGAGGCATAATAATGTGGAAATAACTTTCTATGGAAGGAATAACACCAAAATTTTCCTTTCATTTCTGTCCCTTGTTCCATGACATTTGGCAGCACAGTTAACATGAGTCTCAACATTCTAGTGCTTTATATTTCTTTAGTGCTTATAGTCTAGGATTGTTATTTTCACGACATTTTCAAATAACAATAAAATAACATTGTTCACATCTGCAATTAGTTTTTGCAATATAAAATATGTCATGAGTCTGGATCCAATTATAATCAACCATTCCAAGGTCAAACACCTTTCATAACATTGAAAGATGACAATGTTTTAAGTTAACTGTTGAAAGTAAATTAATCTGGACCAAGAATTATGACAGCATATCTTCAGTCTCCTGAGAGGCTATCAAAAGCAGACTAATTTAGTTTACCGCAAAGATGAGGTATATCATGTCTAAGTTAGCCTTTGAAATGACCATGAGGAAAAGCAGCCTTGTTCCTAAAAACATAAGTGACTGAATTTCCAAAGAAGAGGATGTTGGTATGTAGAAGGAAATAGAAATGTTTAAATTCAACAGTTTGATTAATTCCCAAATCTTAGGCTTACTATGTGCAAACATAAATAGGTCTATATTCAAATATAAATATAACTATAACCTTACAGCTAGACACTAAGACTGTCCAAAGCGAAGAAATCAGCTAACCAGTTCAAATAATCAAGCCTCTTCTTACAAGTCTGTTGTCAACCTTAGCAATGTTTAGAAATAAACATTTTTTTGTGGTATGTAATCACAATAAAAAATATTTTAAATAAAAACTAAATTAGACTTCCATAGATATATTTGCTTTCATACACAATGTATTTTTTCAATAAAGCTCCCATTTTTTCATATTTCTCTCGAGCTATTACTCATGATTATTATTTACCTACCAAAAATACTAGTTATTATTAGGCATTGCAGAAATATGCTTTTAAAATGTGATGCCTAGTCACAGGAAAAATAACTTACGAAACAAAACAATGAAAATCCATCACTGAGTGAGTAATAAAGCAAAATTTGTTCTCTGGTTTCTTGGGATCCAAGCTAAATCCTGAAGTGTAAAATACTGAAATGATGTGAGTTAAAAAAAAAAAAGAAAAGAAGAAGTTTCTAACAATTTTGGAAAAGATATAACTGACTTCCATAAAATTGAATGAGCTTTCCAAGAGAAGGAGTGGTAACTTGTCAGACGCACAGAACAGACATATTTATTCAGTAAAGATCTAGATGTCCTCTAAACCATCTTCTAACTCTAGGATACTATGGTGCTATAATTCTTATTTACCTATTTTCCAAAGTAATTGAAGCCTTCAGAAGACATAAATCATTAAACAGAACAAAAAGCTAAAAACAGTGATGTTTCTATGCACTTAAAAGATAACTTTCAAATAAATCAAACAATAAATGATAGGAAACAAAGGCAAAATACACATAAGTAAGGTTGTGGAAGATTTAAATTTGCTTGGTCACTACATATAAATGGTATGCAACAACAAAAAAATCTTAAAACGGAAAATAACGAAAGTTATCTGTATTTCAAACAATAGTATATTTATATGGTCATTCTTTTTTCTTTAAGGGGCAAAATTTTGAAGCAAATTTTTCGAATTCTGAAATAGCAATTACTAATTGTGTATAATTTTATTTCCAACATTTTGGCATTTCTAGTGCTTTTTATTGACCTTTAATTTATTTCAGTTCCTGGTATGGCACCAGACAAGTTAAACAGGCAAGGAAGACTTTATTTAAGACTATTGCCATACGGGAGGAGATTAAACTCACCTCCACCAAAACAAGTGATAGAAAAGAGTTGAAACACTAGAGTGAGCTAGTAGAAAAGCGCAGGAGGACTTTAAGGAGGAGGTCGGTGAATATGGACAGGCCATTCGTGTCTGCTAATTGGCGCATATCAAAGTTACGCTCCTACTCAAAGTTAGTTCTCTCACAGAGACTAAGACTGGGATTCCTAGGTTCTTAAGCTGGAAAGAGTCTGGGAGAAGATACATGTCTCACAGGGGTGGAGAAAGAGTGTATAAGTTTTCTGAAGTAAGTGTTCTAAGAAAAGCGAGATGGGCTTACAGTCAGGAAGAAACCTGTGTAAAGTTTAGACAAGCCTCGGGGAAGGTTAAAGCCTTCTTGGTCAATGCTACGTGTGTAACCATTACAAAGAGGGCTTTTGACTTGAAAATGAGCAGCCTTTGTGCTGGAGACTTTAACCAAGTCCTTTTCTCTCCCCTTCTCTCTCTCCTTCTCTCAGTCTTTCTCTCCTCTCTCTCTCCTTCTCCTCTTCTCTCTCTGTAACTAAGAAAAGGAGCGCAAAGATAATTTGTTACCGTTTCATAGGAAATTAAATTTAAAATATATTAGAACAAGAATAAAGATGTAATGCTGATAAAGATTTTTCAGGTTAATAAGTTTTTCCACCTGTTATTTGATCAGCAATTTTCAAGCTTCAGAAAATTACTCTATAGAATTGCAGACTAAATTATTGCAAGCGTTTTTTCATTATTTTCTAAACGTTTTTCTCCTATTACCTACTGTAAGAAATGTATTATTCCTATTTATACAAAGAAAATAAAAAGAAAACATTGATTTAATTTTGCTGTATTTGTGTAGCTTTGAGTTGATACCCTATACAGCTAATTTGTGAGTAGGAATGTCATGATTTACATACTCTTTCTCAGAAGTGTGCAGGCCATACACTATGCCTTTCATTTCTGTACCTCAGTGAATTAGTCAGTGCCTCAATGCAGTGGGAGTGGCATAAGAACTGGATGAATTTACAAATAATTGAATGCTAATGTGGGTGTTTGGTCTGATATTAGTTGCAGAAAGGTTAGCATTAACCCTCACAGAATCAATTAAAAATTATTTTTATGAAAAATTAAGTCCCTTGATTTAACAATGTATAAAGGAGTTATACATTAATTATAGTTGTTATAAATAAAAAAAATTCATAACAATGTATAAAGAATTAGAAAAATCCTCTTCAGTGCTAATTGAAAAAGCTCATTTTTGCTAACATGGACTTGCCCTTTAATAGTGTGGGAGTCAATTTTACGGGGAAAAATAAGTGATCATTAGGTTAGCATATTCTCTTATTTCTGAATTACTGCCTTTTTCTCTATTACTATTTTGGAATATCATTCAAATTTCTCCTCAAATTAATATGTGCCGTTTGCAATAGAAGATCCTTTGACAGCCTCTGAAAGAGCTCTCAGTTTTCTTTCTGTAGCAATTTTGAAAGGTTTTATTATTATTATTATTATTATTTTAATACAAATAGTCACCCACTCTTTCTCAACAAACTTTGATAAAACATATATTTGGTAGTGGTAATACAGTTGTAAGTGTACAGCACACGTTTATTTCATATGTAATATCCATGAGTTATCAAATGTAGCAGTTCCTGAGATGTCTGTCCCACTATTGTGTTTTAGAAACGCTTAACATATTTGGTTTCCCAGGTTCACAACTGGAGAGGAACTTTATCGCCGGATGAATCATACTTTGAGTCTCACCCATATCTGATTTAGTGGATATGTAGATGAGACTTTAGATTTTAGACATTAGAGATGATGCTGGAATGAGTTAAGATTTTTGGAGTTTTGGGAATGGAATTAACATATTTTGCATATGAGAAGGATGTGAATTTTGAGGGGCTATGGTCAGAATGTTATGGACCCATTGTATGCGTTCCACTTAAATTCATATGTCAAATGCTGCCTCTTCATCCCTCCTGATGCGATGGTGTTAGGAAGTGGGGCCTTTAAGAGGTAATTATGGGTAGATGATGTAATGAGGGTAGGGCCTTCATGAATGAGGTTAGTGCCTTATAAAAGTCACCAGAGAGAAAGAGAGCTTGCATTCCCTCTCTGCCATGTAAGGACACAATAAGTTGGCAGCCTGCAACCCAGAAGGGAACTACCCAGATTCTGACCAGCGGGCACCTCATCCTGAACTCCTAGTCTCCATAACAATGAGAAATAAATTTCTGTTGTTTAAAGCCAGCTAGTCTATGGGAGTTTGCTGTAGCAGCCCAAACTGACTAAGACATATAGGTCATCACATTGTATCCTCACAATTAACATTAACTGTATTTAAAAGTTAGAGAAACCTATTTCAAATATGTCATTTTACTGTGTCCAGGTTACAAAGCTATTATATTTTAGAGTTAAGATTTGAACCTAAAGCAGTGTTTTCCAAGGCCAAACCATATCTTAAGTTAATTTTTATGTACCTTTTATTTTTTTTTAATTAAATTGTTGTGAAGAAAAGAGTACAGATACTTAGATTTCCTCTCATGTTTTCATCATTAAAATATGAGTATATACACAGTTATTGAAGCCCATATGTTTTCAAAGCACTTGGAGAAGAGAATAATTACATGAAATAAATCTCTGAATTCTTTCCTCAAGAAGTGCTGAATAAAGTTAGAGAGATAAGACAAAGAAGAAATATATAAGGCCCGTAGATTTCTTTTTTGTGATAAGAGCACTTAAACATAAGATCTACCATCTCAGCAAATTTTTAAATATGGAATACAGTATTGTTAACTATAAGCACTATGTAAAACAGTAGGTTTCTAGGATGTATTCAACCTTCATAACTGAAACTTTGAACCCTTTGGCTAATACCCCCTTGTTTCCCCTTCTCCCATCCCCTGGCAACCACCATTCTACTCTGTTTGTATGTGTTTGATTATTTTAGATTTCTCATTTAAATGGTATCATGTAGTATATATACTTCTGTGTCTGGCGTATTTCACTTAGCATAATGTCCTCTAGATTCATCCATGATATTACAAATGGCAAGATTTCTTTTTTTTTTAAGGTTGAACAATATTCCATTGTATATACATATCGCATTTTCTTTACCATTCATTTGTTCATGGACATTTAAGTTACTTCTACGTCTTAGCTGTTGTGAATAATGCTGCAGTGAACATGGGAGTACAGATTATCTCTTTAAGATCCTGATTTCAATCCCTTTGGTGATATACCCAGACTTGGGATTTCTGGATCGTATGGTAGTTCTATGTTTCGTTTCCTGAGAAACCTCCATACTCTTTTCCATAGTGGCTGCTCAGGTTTACATTCCCATCAGCAGTGTACAAGGGTCGCCTTTTCTTCACATTCTGGCTAACACTTATCTTTGGCTTTTTTGATAAAAACCATCCCAACAGGTGTGAAGTGATATCTCATTGTGGTTTTGATTTGTATTTCCGTGATATTTAGTGATGTTCGTATACTTTTTCATACACCCGTTGGCCATTTGTATGTCTTCTTCAGAGTTATGTCTATTCAGGTCCTCTGACCATTTTTATTTAGGTTACACTTTTTTTTTTTTTTGCTATTGAGTTGTATGAATGCCTTATATATTTGAATATTAACCCCTTATCAGATATATGTTTTGCAAATATTTTCTCCCATTTCATAAGTTGCCTTTTCATTTTGTCAATTGTTTCTTTTGCTGTGCAGAACATTCTTAGTTTGATGTAGTCCCACTTGTTTATTTTTGCTTTTGTTGTTTGTGCTTGTTGATGTCACATCCAAAAAATCATTGTTAAGACCAATGTGAAGGGGATTTTTTTTTTATGTTTTCTTCTAGGAGTTTTGTGGTTTTGGGTCTTACATGTAAGTTCTTAATCCATTTTGAGTTAATTTAGCGAGTGATTTTAAGATAGGGGTTCGATATCATTCTTGTGCATGTGGCTGTCCAGTTTTCCCAACACCATTTATTGGAGACTATCCTTTCCCCATTGAATATTCTTGGCTCCCTTATCAAATATTACTTGACCATGTATTTGTGGGTTTATTTATGGCTTCTTTATTCTGTTCCATTGGACTATGTCTGTTTTTATGCCAGTACCTACTGTTTTAATTATTATAGCTTTGTAATATATTTTGAAATCAAGAAGTGTGATACCTCCAGCTTTGTTTTTCTTGCTTAAAATTGCTTTGGCTATTCAGGGTCTTTTGTGGTTTCATATGAATTTTAGGGCTGTTTTTTTTCTAGTCCTATAAAAAATGATAAGACCCATAGATATTTAAAAAAATAAACTTAAAATGGTTGATGTTTCACACATTCAAAGAATAAATAATTAAAATCAATAAGATTGGGAAGGGGATCCAAACTGAAAAGCAAAAAGAAACAAATGAAGCTAATCGTACTAGAAAATGAATATTGCAATTGCATCCTAAAGAAGGAATAGAGAGTAAAGAACTAACCTAAATAACTTTGCAAAACCAAATTTTCCCTGCGTACTAAAACACTTCAAGTAAGAACTATAAGCAAATATGTTGCTTTAGTCAGTAGTTTGGTTTGCACAAGGGTATGAGTTAGCAATTCCACATCTATTTGATGTACATTCTAGGATTGAGCAAATAAATATTTTGTAGATAATGAGAGTCAGGTTTCTCACTGCAAGACAAAGGACATAAAAATAAATAAAAAGAAGAATACTGTTAACCCCATAATGTTGGACTGATATTGAAGGTGTCAGCGTGAACTCAGGTGATACATAAATACAGATCAATCGCTAGATCGATCGATAGACCAATATGTGTGTGTATGTATATCTATCAATATAGATATAGACATGGATGCAGATATAGAAATACCTTACCTCTGTTCTCTGTGCCTATAAGCAGTGACACTCCAATACCAGTGAGTATGCCCAAAACCTAGATCTAAGTTTATAAATTCCATTCTTCAGCAGAAGAAACTCAGGCTCCTTGAGGAAGTGAGTAATTCCAGAGCTAAGGCACAGATGTTCAAAATGAGACTGGAACCAAAATGAGACAGTTGACAGAAACTATGGAAGTACTCAAAATATGATGAAGATATGCAATAGATTTAAAAAAAATCAATTTAGAGAAGCTCCCATTGGCCAAATAAGAGGCAATTTGAGCAACAAATTATAATTATCCATTCTATAATAGATTATTAAACAAACAATAAAATCAGAATCCATGAGTCTATACTGATGTACATGAGCAATTCAATACATAAATTAACAAAAATGGAAGAAAGAAAAATTATTCATTACACAATTACAACTTATAAAAAATGATTGAAATGAAATATCATCATGGCAAATAGTGATAAGTGTCACAGGCAGAATTCATTGAAGGATGATAAAAATAGTAGAAAAGTGTGAAAAGAAACCATCTCAAAAAATCTCAGCAAAGGATACTTTAATTAAAATAAGTAAAGCCTGATGTTTGCAGTATGGAAATTGACCAGTTAATACCATAACCAATTGACATAGTTAACATAACTAACAATAGTACAGTTTGACACCATTTACTTCCTGATATGATGCACTGAGAATACAAAAGTCACTTCTGTGGCATTCTGGCCAAATTTGCATAACCTGGATTAATCATGAGGAAATATCAGACAAATCCAAATTCAACAAAATAACTGGCTGATGATACTTTTAAAAAATGTTAAGGTCATAAAAGACAAAGAAAGACTGAGATACTGTTTCAGAATAAAGAAGATTAAAACAAGAATCACAAGTAGATTTGATGCTAGATCAGAAAGGTTTTTGAAAACTTTAAAAAATGAGAGAAGATTTTTGGGGGACCTTGAATAGAGAAAATAGGGAAGTTCTTTTTTTCAATATAAGGAACTATATAAATGGAAGCAGGACTATACACAGAATACTTATTTTGGTGAGAATTTTTTGAATATACAAAAGTCATCCAAAGAGTAATTATATTTACAAAAATAAATAAAGATGGCAGCAACCAATTGACCACTTTGAACATTTTTAAACTTAATTTGATAAATTGCTTGTAATACATGCTATGGTCAAAAGTGAATGTATATACTTTGTTATATAAAACATTTTCATAAATGATTAATATTTCTCATACTCAAGAAATAACTAAAATTCATGAGGAAGACAAAGGCAACCAATAGAAAAAAATTGAACCTATTGCAAATGCATAATATAACTGCACTGAAGGAAAGGGGTGAAGAAAAGTGCAGCCAGCTCTCTGTATCCACGGATTCTGTATCCACAGTTATGGAAGAGTCTACTAAGGGACTTGAGCATTCGAGGATTTTCATATTTGCAGGAGTCATGAAACCAATCCCACACCAATACTGAGGGATGACTATAGCAATCTAAGTAACTTTTGATTTCATTTTCATTTTGAGTTATCTTATGAAAAATAAATTAAATCTTTACTAATTTCTATGGCAGATCTAGTCAGACCTACAATATCAAGTATAGTATTCACCTTAGAGGTGTATGTAGTGAAGATCAACATAATCCTGAATTGATTTGAAGAACAGAATTTATGTTCCTTGTTTGCCTTACAGTGTGTGACATTGGCAAGGTTTTTGATGGCTATGAGTCCCAATTTTCTCTTTTCTAAAACAAGAGCAGTGTGATGAACTAATAACGACATTGGATTTGGAAATATAACCCACTTAATATACATTTTTGCATGTTTCTTACAAGTTGTAAACTTGGACTTTTTTTCCTGAGTCTTTGTGACATTGAAAATGAGGATGATTACTATGAACCTTAGGAAGATTTTTTTTCAGACTTAACTAGAGTTAACTGTGAGAATGTTTTTCAAGGTATGGAGCTTTATGCAAACATGTTTATGGCTGTGGTTCCTTTTCAAGACTAAGCTTCTTGATGACAAGAAGCATTTTGTATTTTATTTTTTTTGTTCCAGCACTGGTCACAGTGCCTAGAGAATAATATGCATTCAAATAATCACTGACTTCTATTATATTTACTAGAGCATGGATTTTTGTCTTTCAAAATGGTGTAATACTGGGTTGATGTCAGCAACATGGTGGAGTGAGCAGTTTTCGTTGTCTCTCCTCCTTCAAACTACAACTAAATGAACATTAATTGATCAATGGAGGTTACTCACACAGCACTGCAGGATGCCTGAGAGAGCCGTGCTGCTCTACATTGGAAGGTGGATGGGCTACCCCCAGGGAGGAGGTGGAGATAGGTGAAAAATCTCCATCCCCCAGACTGCCTAGTACCTGTGAGTGATGTTTTCCCAACTGGCATGCTCATAGCACCACCTGAGGTGAGTGTGCACATTGATGTTACTGTGGAAACAGGTGACTACAGCCCTAAGCCACTCGTGATTGGCTGTGGACCACTGGGAAAATCAATGGTCCCACAGCAGCCTCAGGGAGAGTCTCTGGTCAGCCCTAGTTGAGAGTCTCTGCCCACCAAGCACAAAGCCTGGGCAACCTTGGGGCAGGAGTGGTTCAGCTAGGTGAGTTACCCTCCAGCTCCATTAAACACCCACAGTTCTGCTGCATCCCTGAGGGGTCAAATAACATCCAGTGGGGCCATGCAAATAGGCAGTGACAATCTGGAGCCTCAGCATGATTGCTCCTTGGTCCAGTGGGAAAGTCCACAGTCCCACAGCGAGCCCAAGGAGAGTCTCTGATCAGCCCTAGTGGAGAGGCTCCACTCACCAAGCACAAAGGCTGGACAACCTAGAAGCACAAGTGGTATAGCTGGGAAAGCTACCCACTGGCTGTGTTAAACACCCACAGCCCTGTTGCAGCTCCAAAGGAGCACATGAGATCCAGCGGCCTCACACAAGCAGGTTGTGACAATTTGGAGCCCCAGCATGACTGCTCCTTGGGCCAGGGGGAAAATCCACGGTCCCATATGAGCCCCAGGGAAAGTCTCTACTCACCTTAGTGGAGCGGCTTCGTTCACCAAGCATAAACCTAAGAGCAGAATTGATGTGGCTGGGTGAGCTAACCATTGATTGCATTAGATGCCCATAGCTCTCCTGTGGCCCAGAGTGGGAAAGTGAGATCCTGTGGGACCAGATGGTGGCAGAGCTGCGAATCTAGATGAATTAGCTCTGGGTTGCTGCAGAAGCCTGTAATACTGCTCAAACCCTAAGGTGGGAGCATGTCAAGTCGGACCTGTGAGAGAAGGCACCAGCAATCCGAAACCCCCTTGTGATTGTTCCCACAGCTGATGGGAGACCTCACAGGGCCACTGTGATCCCAAGGAGGAACCCAGGCTTGGTCAGGAACAGCTGACAGGGATCCCAGTTGGTGCAGATTATCCAGCTGCTTCCCCCTCCACCCCAGTGGCAGCAAGTGGAAGCAGTAACCAAACTCTATCTCTATGCAGAGGCACAAATACAAGCCATCAAGCAGTATAAAAAAGTATATTAAATCTTGAGAACAGAAGGAAAATGACAAGTATGCAGAAAACAATCCTGAAGACACATAAATCTATAACCTAAATGACAAAGAATTCAAAATAGCTATAATTTAAAAATTCAATGAGTTAAAAGAGAATACAGATAGACAACTCAACAAGTTCAGGAGCTATGTCACAAAAGAGCTTGAGACTATAAAGAGAACCCATCAGAAATGTTGGAGATGAAAAACACAATGGAGGAGATTAAGAAAAAGCTGTACTCCTTGAACAGTAGGGCTGATAATATGGAAGACAGAATTAGCAATTTGGAGGATAGGAATATAGAAATGCTTCAGATAGCCGAGGAGAAAGAACTAAGGCAAAAAGAAATGAAGAAACTGTCTGAGAAATATCCAACTCAATTAGGAAATGCAGCATAAGGATTATAGGTATTCCAGAAGGAGAAGAGAAAGAGAATGGGGCAGAAAGCTTGTTCAAAGAAATAATAGCTGAAAACTTCCCAAACCTGGGGAGAGAGCTGAAAATCCATGTAACAGAAGCTAATAGATCTCCAAACTTTATAAATACAAAAAGACCAACCCCAAGGCATATAGTAGTGAAGCTTGCAAAAGTCAACAACAAACAGAAAATATTAAGGGCAGCAAGGCAGAAGAAAATAACCTACAAAGGAACCCCAATCTGGCTGTCAGCAGATTTCTCAGCAGATACCATACAGACTAGGAAAGAATGGAATGATATATTCAAAATTCTGAAAGACAAAAACTTTCAGCCAAGAATGCTCTAGCCAGTAAAAATATCCTTCAAATATAATGGAGAAATAAAAATTTTCCCAGATAAACAAAAGTTAAGGGAGTTCATCACCACAAGATCCCACTACAAGAAATGCTCAGAAAGACCCTCATACCTGAAAAAAATAGGGGAAAGGGGTTACAAAACCCTGGGCAAAGGAGATAAGTAGAAAGACAAAACAAGAAAATTGCATAACAACACCCCACTAACACCAATGGATAGATCAGCCAGACAGAAAGTCAGCAAGGAAATTGTAGAATTAAATGAAAAACTAGAGCAGATGGACTTAATAAGTGTATATAGAACACTCCATCCAAAAACAGCAGATTACACATTCTTCTCAAGTAAGCACGGAACATTCTAAAGGATAGACCATATGTTGGGAAACAAAGCAATCCTAAACAGATTTAAGAGGATTGAAATAGTATCAAGCATCTTTTCTGACCATAATGCTATGAAACTAGAAATCAATTACAAGAATAAAGCTGGGAAAGGGACAAAGATGTGGAGATTAAACAACATGCTACTCAACGACCAGTGGATCATTGAAGAAATTAAAGGAGAAATCAAATATTATCTGGAGACAAATGAAAATGAAAACATGCCATACCAACTCATTTGGGATGCAGCAAAAGTGGTCATAAGAGGGAAACTCATCGCAATACAGGGTGACCTCAATAAACAAGAAAAATCTCAGATAAGCAATCTCAAACTACACCTAACAGAGTTAGAAAAATAAAAACACAACCCAAAGTCAGTAGAAGGAAGGAAATAATAACAATTAGAGCAGAAATAAGTGAAATCAAAACGAAAAAGACCATAGAAAGGATCAATGAAACAAAGAGCTGGTTCTTGGGGAAAATAAACAAAATTCAGAAGCTTGTAGCCAGGTTCACTAGGAAAAATGAAAGAAGACTCAAATAAATAAAATCAGAAGTGAAAGAGGAGAAATCACAACGGATACCACAGAAAGACAAAAAATTAAAAGAGAATACTATGAAAAACTATATGCCAACACATTGGACAACCTAGAAAAAATGGATAAATTCTTAGACTTTTACAATCTCCCATAAATGAATCAGGAAGAAATAGAGAATATGAATAGATCAATCACAAGTAAAAAGCTTGAAACAATAATCAAAAACCTCCCCCCAAAATAAAAGTCCAGGACCAGATGGCTTCTCTGGAAAATTCTACCAAACATTCAAAGAAGATTTAATACCTAGCCTTCTCAAACTTTTCCAGAAAATTGAGGAAGGTGGAGCACTTCCTAACTAATTCTACGAGGCCAACATCACCCTGATCCCCAAACCAGACAAGGACACAACACAAAGAAGGAAAACTAAAGGTCAATATCACTGATGAACATAGATGCAAAATTCCTCAACAAAATATTAGCAAACAGAATACAGCAATACATTAAAAAGATCATACACCATGATCAAGTGGGATTTATACCAGGCACACAGGGATGGTTCAACATCCACAACTCAATCAATGTGATATACCACATTAACAAACTGAGGAACAAAAACCACGTGATCATTTCAATAGATGCAGAGAAAGCATTCAACAAGATCCAACATTCATTTGTGATAAAAAAAACTCTCAGTAAAATGGGTATAGAAGGAAAGTACCTCAACATGATAAAGGCCATATATGACAAACCCACAGCCAACATCATAGTCAATGGGGAAAAACTGAAAGCCATCCCTCTGAGAACAGGAACAAGACAAGGTTGCACACTCTCACCACTCTTATTCAACATAGTACTGGAAGTTTTGGCCAGAGTAATTAGGCAGGAAAAACAAACAAAAGGAATCCAAATAGGCAATGAAGAAATCAAACTCTTGCTGTTTGCAGATGACATGATCTTATATATAGAAAACCCTAAAAAATTCATCGGAAAGCTACTAGAAGTAACCAACAATTATGGCAAAGTTGCAAGGTACAAAATCAACTTACATAAATCAGCAGCATTTCTATACTCTAATAATGAAGTAACAGAAAGAGAACTCAAGAACACAAGCCCATTCACAACTGCAACAAAAATAATAAAATATCTTGGAATAAATTTAACCAAGGAAGTGAGAGACCTATACAGTGAAAACTAAAAGACTTTTCTAAAAGAAATTGATGATGAGATAAAGAGATGAGAAGACATTCCATGCACATGGATTGGAAGAATAAATATAGTTAAAATCTACATGCTACATAAAGCAATCTACAGATTCAATGCAATCTCAATCAGAAACCCAATGACATTCTTCACATAAATAGTACAAAGAATCCTAAAATTCATATGGGGCAACAAAAGAACCCGAATTGCTAAACCAATCCCAAGAAAAATGAACAAAGCTGGAGGCATTACAATCCCTGACTTCAAAATATACTACAAAGCTGTAGTAACCAAAACAGCTTGATGCTGGTACAAAAACAGACACAGAGATCAATGGAACAGAATTGAAAGCCCAGAAATAAAACCACACATCTGTGGATAGCTAATCTTCGACAAAGGAGTTTAGAACATACAATGGGGAAAGAAAGTCTCTTCAACAAACAGTATTGGGAAAACTGGACAGCCACATGTAAAAGAATGAAAATAGACCATTCTTTGATGTCATTCACAAAAGTAAACCCAAAACGGATCAAACACTTAAAGGTGAGACCTGAAACCATAAGACTTCTAGAAGAAAATAAATTCAGTACACTCTTTGACATCAGTCTTAAAAGGATCTTTTTGGACACCACGTCTTCTCAGACAAGAGAAACAATAGAAAGAATAAACAAATGGGGCTTCATCAGACTAAAGAGCTTCTATAAGGCAAGGGAAAACAGGATTGAAACAAAAACACAACCCAGCGACTGGGAAAAAATATCTGCAAATCATATATCTGACAAAGGCTTAATCTCCATAATATATAAAGAACTCCCACAACTCAACAACAAAAACATCAAACAACCCAATCAAAAAATGGGCAGTGGACATAAACAGACATTTCTCCAAAGAAGATATATGGATGGCCAATGGGCACATGAAAAGATGCTCATCATTACTGATCATCAGGGAAATGCAAATCAAAACTACACTAAGATATCACCTTACACCCATTAGAATGGCTAAAATAACCAAAACAAAAAATAGCAAATGTTGGAGAGGTTCTGGAGAAAAAGGAACTCTCATACACTGCTGGTGGGAATGCAAACTGGTGCAGCCACTGTGGAAAACAGTATGGAGATTTCTCAACAAATTAAAAATAGAAATACCATATGGCCCAGCCATCCCACTACTGGGTATCTATCCAAAGAACTTGAAATCAGCAATTCAAAGAGACCCATGCACCCGTATGCTCATTGCATTATTCACAATAGTCGAGATGTGGAAGCAACCTAAGTGCCCATCGACTGATAACTGGATAAAGAAGATATGGTATATATATATACAATGGAATACTACTGAGTCATAAAAAAGGATAAAATCATCCCATTCACACCAACATGGATTGAACTTGAGGGTGTTAAGTGAAATAAACCAGATAGAGAAAGACAATCTCTGTATGACTCCACCCATATGTGGAAGATAAACAAAAACGTGGACAAAGAGAACAGATTAGTGGTTACCAGGTGAAAGGAGGGGCTGGAAGGTGGGCACAAAGGGTGAAGTGGTGCACCTATAATATGACTGACAAATAATAACATACAACTGAAATTTCACAAGGTAGCAAACTATCATAACCTCAATAAAAAAAAAATCCATGAATTTCAAATCAGTTCTACAGACTATGTATTGTCTAAGTATTTGTTACACATAAACAAAATTTTCCCAAAAAAAGGTGTAATACTTCAAATGATGCAAACTCTTTTTAGCCTTAGTGAATGGATTGCACTTTGAAAATTATTGTTAATACCTTGTGGTGTTTTTCTCATTCAGAAAATTCTTATGATCTTGCTCATAATAAGTGTACTTAAATCAATAAATGTTGGCACATCATAGCGCTCATTAATGCGAGATGGCATTACTTAATGGATTCCATTATACACTATCGGATGTAGGGCTTTTTATGCCATTATCCTATTTTTATTTGTTAAATTCACTCAAGTCTTAAAACAGAGACTATGAGGGTAGGAATTTCTAAACAGAAGTTAAATGAGTATTCTTGTAAATTAAATTTAACATGAGTAAGTATCCAATTATTAAGTTTACGTATAAACGTCTCTTTGGGGGAAGTTTTCAACGGAAATAGCACATTCACACATCTATGCCACAAATTACCTTAGTTTTAGAAGGAAATTATAATATTTATGTGGATAACTCATTTTTACCTATAAAATAATTACATGTACAATGGTTATATATGATGCTCTAGAGACAAAACATAGCTTTTTTTTCAGTGTTGTTTTTATCTGAGTATGATTTAATGTAGGCTAGACTTTTTCTGAGCGGGCTCATACTGAGTAAAATTGTGTATGAATTATTCAACAATGTGTTTTTCAACCTTCTTCTTATTCCACAATATGATGAACAAATTTTACCTCCTGCAACAAACAGTAATTAGGCTTAAGGTGCTTTCCTAGTAGAGTTTAGAAGCAGTTCTAACAAGTGAGTTTCAAATTTCACTTTGAATAATCAAATGTTGCAAATACACATGATGTCTCTGGAATGAAAGCAATAACATTATTTCATATAATTGAGATGATTTTCCAGTTTGGTATTTTTCATTTTCCCCAACCTAGTAACATCTGTGGAAAGTGGAATGACATCTGTCAAGTATCAGTAATGCATGGATTCATCAAGTTATTAAATATGTCTTAAGATAAACATGGCATTATTTCATCCGATAGTGGCCTTTGTGCGTTCTTTATAATTAGTAGGAAGTAAACTACTATTAAAAGAGAGGGCCCAGGGCTGGCCGGGTGGCGCAGCTGTTACGGGCGCACATTCTGCTTCTCAGCGGCCTGGGGTTTGCCGGTTCGGATCACGGGTGCAGACATGGCACCGCTTGGCACACCATGCTGTGGTAGGCGTCCCACATATAAAGTAGAGGAAGATGGGCATGGATGTTAGTTCAGAGCCAGGCTTCCTCAGCAAAAAGAGGAGGACTGGCAGTAGTTAGCTCAGGGCTTTTCTTCCTCAAAAACAAATAAATTAAAAAAAAAAATGATAGGGTCCAAGAGCATCAACAATGTCTGCAAAATCATATATGCAAACTTAGGATTTTCTGGATATAATTCTGATCATTTATTTTAAATTATCTAACTTTAGTGTCCAGATTTACAAAGTGAACAACATAAATCTTCCTGGGGTTGCAAATAAAATTCTTGACTAGCATCAAAGCCTTCAGACTATTCTAGAAAGCCTGCACATTCTGATGTTCTTGAGTTGAGTACATTAGTAATATACATTTATAAGACTTCTTGATTGAAAATGTATCTTGTTCCAAAACATTGTGCCTTGTTTTCAGAAGATAAAAGCAATGTAAACCTTAGTGCATAATTCATGAAGAAATCATCATGCATTCTATTCTTGTAGGAAATGACCAACTTTGCTTTCTCTTTTTAGGTAAAGTATCTACATGTACATTATTAAACTAACTAAATGGTAATTCAGAAAACGCTAATGAGAATAGACTAGTTTTACTTGTAAAAATTTATAGAAGTCCTAAATAAAATATTAACTATTTGGAAGCAATGGTATATTAAAAATCATAGCACCATAACTATTTCTGGGGATATAAAGGCTAAGAGGTTAGAAGAAAGAGACTCTAAAAAGCAGTGACCTAGCAATGGCAGATATTTACTCACACATACTTGTCAAAAATGAACATTCAGCTTATGGAATGGTCCTACCACCCTGAACTTGTGGATTCCAAGGATGTTCCAGTCATGAGAGGAAAGAAAGTCCAGAACAAGCACCATTCAGGAAATGATCCAGAAGTTTGCTCACATCGCTTCTACTGACATCCTTTGGCTTGAACTAGGCCACATGGCTAAAATGAGATGCAACAGAAATTTGAAAATGCAGTCTTCAGCCAAGGAGCCATTATCCCTCCAAACAAAATGAGAGACAGAGAGAGAGAAAGAGAGAGAGAGAATGGATACTGGGTCATAGGTAGCAGTGACTGCTATGGTGACCTCTGCCATCACCCATTTGAGTGTACCCATTATACCCTTCTTCCTATAAAAAGAAAATGAAATTCCTTTCCAAGCGAGAAAATCAATGATGCTATCAGTTATGACACCTGGCTGACAATGAAGGAACTCTGGGTTGATGGAAAGTCCTCTCCATCATGTCTAGTCATGGTTCTATATGGTCTGATGCCTTATTAACTGACATCTCTACACCCCACCACCAACATATTGCATAATGTAATCAGATCATAAGAATGAAACCCATAGCAGTCTGTAGTTGGCCCTATCTACCACAGTGAAAGCCTTACAAAGTCTCTTTGCCCTGGTAATGGGATAGATTTCTTATTTAGCCTATATGACATCCCAGTATTTAGCTCTATTTGAGTAAGTCCCTTTCTCATTGTTTTCCATGGCCTCTAACATTAATTTTGGGTCTTTTCCACCCCTTACTATTGTCATTCACAGCCAAAATTGCAGAGATTTCATAGGCAGCTTCCTGAAGGGACAATTTTGGGGATCCGAAAATTACATTACGAATTGAATTTAGGTAGACCAAACTTGTGATTTCCTTGAAATAAAATTCTCCAAAAATTTTGCAAAATTCAGTAACTGTCAATAAATTCCATGTGAGAGTACTGTAAGTAATGTTTTCTTTCCAGTAATTGTTTATAAAGTTGTCAACCAATGTGGTAGCTTTAAAGCATGTCTGTATGTCCCCTTGGAGAAACAGGGAAAAATTGGTTATATCCTCATAAGGCTTTAAAAATGCTATCCAAAATACTTGATTTTCAGAAGGGAGGTAAATATCCCTTTCCCTTGTGTGCATCTGCAGAAAATCTCAGAACACTGACAATTAAATAAGTTTCAGATGACTGAGATTGAAAAAGTAAGCAAAATAGAAAGTAGCTAATTAGTGATGCAAGAATTAGGTGACTTAGTATTAGAATAATGATGAACAACCAGTTTATGTTATGATCAGAAAAGAGATGGAAAATTCACCAGTATTTCCACAACTCATAGAAAACTCCACTACTCTGTATTTCTTAATAAACCAAACATATTTCTTATACTTTCTGAGATCATCAGTTTTATTGAGCTATGATATGTACTAAAGGCCGATAAGGATAGCATTGTTATATTTGATGGTATTCTCAATTTTTATTGCCATTCCTAAAATTGTATTCAGAGGAAATTATGCTTATGTTTCTATATAGACAGAGATTGTAAAATAGTACATAAGCACACTAATTTGAACAACCTTAAGTTAGGTTCTGTAAAAAGTGAATCAAGAAAGAGCATAGAATACATTTTTATTCACTCTATTAAAATAAATCTCTCACAAGTATGCTGCAGTTAAGCTTCAGCAGTAGGAAAAATAAACTGGAATGTGATACTCAAGTAGATAGGGGTAAGCTCAATTCTGAAAAATCTCTATTTCAGTATCAGTTAAAACCTGTAAAAACGGTGATGAATTCACCAGTGCTAGCACCAACCACTAATTAGAAGCCTGTCAGTAGAACTGTTCAGAAAGGAGAGAACTATAAATCACAAATTAGTCTTGTCAAGAATTATAAGAAAAGGAAATGAGGGAAATAGGAATGTTAACTTTCAGTACAATGGCACATAAATTGGATGCATTCACTAACGCAAAAGAGACAGTTTTTGTAATGATTGTGTATTCTTTTTCTATTCATACAGTTTGAGTTCCATGTTTCATGACCTGCATTTTTCTTATAAATACTTCAAACAGCATTGTTGAGTTACTGTATAGTGTGTTCCTAAATTTCTGTGGTCGAACTTAAACCACAGATGAATTTTGAGATACTTTAAGGAAAGAGCCAGGCAATACGTAAATAACAAGCATGAGATAAATCTGATATTGGCTTTTAAAAGAAATTTTCTTTTAGTTTTTGTTCAGTAACTGACAAAATTTGTTTCATAAGAGGTGTAAAATAATTGCAAGGAACATTATCAATCTAGGAACATTTCAGCGATAACAGCAGCCGCAGTAATTCAACATGGACAGGAAATGTTCTTCCATGGAAATTTAATTTTCCATCCATATTGCAAGGGCAGAGAAAAAAGCATGTGTGGTAAGTCTCTCCCAAACTATATTTAATTATTTCATACTTAAGCCTTCTCTAATAGGAGAATGGAGCAAAAAGTGAAAGCTGTACTCTGTTATCAAAACATAGATGGTTGTCACAGTGCAATGGTGGCATCTATTGGCATGTGGTATATATGACACGAAATTGCCTGGATTTTTTCCCTAATCTTCTTTTCCTAGAGTATACCATGTCTAGATGCTGACAAGATGTCTCAAATTAGCACTTTCAATTTGATACAAACAAGTTTAAAGCCAACACTAAAAACAATATGTAAGGGTGGCATTAGTCAAGAAGATATTTTCCTTTCTTTCTTTCTTTTTTTTCCACTATGGGGCATAAAAAAGAATGAGAAGAAAAAACAAAGTCAATATTTATCTCCTAACAATTCCGTGTTTGTCATTGTGTTCCAAGCTTATCAGAGATGGATACTAAAGTTTAACAATGGAAGATCTGAAAGTCTATTATAGAAGACAGATTTTGCTGGCTAGCTAGCTGGCCAGCTAGATAGATAAAGATGACAGATGAATAGAGAAATAGATGATATAGGCATACACTAAACATTAAACTACACAATGGCAAGTAAAAAGGAGATTATGGCCCTAGGAACTCTATAATCTGCAATAAAGGCATATTTAAATAGAGAATCACAGAAATGGATAGTTACTCAATATGACAATGAATTAAGAAAAATAATTATATGAAGAAAAATAATTTAGAAAAATAGTCTTTAGGTTAGTGTAGACCTACTAGAGGATACATTTCTTCTATAAACAGCATTCTAAACAAAGTAACTTTTTTCTATTCCCTTTATTTTGTGGCAGAAATGGTTAATTGATTCATTAATTTTTTCAATGCTCTACCTACAAATTTAACCCAACAAACTAGTTAAATTTTCAGCTAGTGCGCTGAATTACAACAGCGACAACTTATTGTTACTTTGCGATACTGGGAGCTGCATGGCATGGCTGCAGTCAGGGCACTGTATCTCCATGACTGCCAGTTCAACGCCCCGAGGCTGAACCAGCTCAGGACAGTGTCCCATTCTAGGAACTCTTGCCTTAAGTTGAATCTATTTTTTCTAAACGTTTAATAGCTCTTGAGCTACCTCAATTTTCCAGAATCTGATAAGGCAATTCCTTACTCTATGAATACAGGCAGCTCTGCTGTATGCATTGTCAAAACATGTCTGTTGAGGCATGTAAAAACAGATAATTATCTGTTACAACAACTATGAATGGTTGTGAGCATGTGTATTAATCATGGTTTTTTTTCCTTTTAATTTTCTGTGTATTATGATGTTTCGACATCTTAAAAAAAAAACCTTTCTGTCTAGAGAGAGACTGCCCTGCCCTGGGCTAGCCAATTAGCCAATTCTTAGAGATAGTAAAGGACCCAGGGAACGTGTCTTTGATATGCAAACTAGCCAATAGAGAGCCATACCTGCTTTCCCTGGTCTGTGTGCCCAGAAGGCAATATCCTACCTTAATCATCCCATGGCCAGGTACTAAGCAGCCAGGGTCACCCCTATAGCATAGAGTGTGCCAAAATTATTCAGACAAGTCAGTCCTAAATCGTTCACCCAGCTGTGTCTTACCTTCCCTGTGTCAGCCCTAACAAAGGATCTGGCCTAAACCTAAGGCTCTATCCTGTTTGTGCTTCCTGACCAAAATCTAGTGTTATTCCTCTCATTTCTAGGGGAACTGTGAGTAATGTTAAACTTTTCTTTCAATGCACTGACCTCTCTATGTCATCACTCAGTCACCTTCATAAATTAAGACCCAGACACAAAGTAGCATGTTTCAAAGAAAAGGGTTTAGAGACAATCAATTATTTGGCACTTATACTGCATTAAATAAACTTAATACAATATCTCCTTTTATTAAAAAATTGGAACTTTGGTTTTGCCAGAGAGCATTTTTTCTCACAAACAGAAAGCTTTGTACTGTTATTGCTATAGAAGAATAGATTTATTTGTAGAAATATTGCAAATAATTCCACCAGTTTGGAGACATTGAGATGTAGAGCCTGGATCATTCTTTTTATCTATCGACAATCATCAAGTTCCATACACAATTGCTCAATTTTCCTTCAATCTGAGTAAACACTACCTACTTCAAGGCTGATGGAGCACAATGTGAAAAAGAAAACTTTATGCTATCATATAACACATGAAAAAGATTGCTATCTTATCATTGTTAAAGTCTGTGGAAAGTAAGAGGGTATGTGTAAGTTTTCACTCATATGTGGAAGATAAACAAACAAACACATAGATACAGAGAACAGACTAATGGTTACCAGAGGGGTGGTGGGCAGGGGGAGGGCAAAAGGGGTAAAGGGGCACTTGTGTAGGGTGACGGATGGCAACTAGACTTTTGGTGGTGAACACGCTGCAGTCTATACAGAAGTCAAAATATAATGATGTACTCCTGAAATTTATAGAATGTTGTAAACCAATGTTACTTCCAAAAAACAGAAAAAATAAAAGGGTAAAAAATTTAAGTTGCTATTAAGTAACTCAGAAGTTTTCGGCAATCTTCATCAAAAATACGGCAGTTCGTTGCTAACACAGAGTGTGCACAGTTAAGAATCTGCTTGACTTATTTCAAGGGCAGGACACCTTACTGTGTCCGTAGTTACTTTTCATTACTTCTTAACATTGGTAACTTAGAGAAGAGTAGTTTTGTGAGTACTGGAGGCAAAGACCAGCTTAGAGCAGATTCAGGAGGGAATGGGGAGAAGTGAGTGGGAAGAAGAGGTAGAGAGTAGAGACAACTTTTTGGAGAGGCTTTACTCTAAAGCAGAGCAAAGGAGAATTAATAAAACATTTGTGTTCATTTTTAGATAGTTGTACAAATCAGTACAGACTTAGTAACAATCTGTGTCCCTATGTATAGCGTCTAAAATGTAATATAATATATAGACTAAGGGATAGTTCAGCTTGGTCAGATCACGGGTGGACATCATAATAGCCACTTCTGCTAGGTGAACAGTCAGTATGCAGAGAGCTCTCTTCTCAGTCCTTTACATACATTATCACATGTTATCCACACAAAGAAACCCAGAATAGAAATACCATTATCTTATTTTTATAGAAAGAAACCAGGCCATAGACAAGTCAGGGATTTGCCAAAGCTTCCAAAGATACGTAGTTGGAGAAGGAAAGTCTAAACAGTACATTCTTGTTACCAAAAAGGGTAGTCCTTCCTTTGTGCAAAACTCTTTCTGCTTTGGGATTGGGAGGAGAAAAACCCAGAGACCAGATTGAAGCGTATTATATACAACCTAGAATGGCTTGAAAAAGAGTTTGTAAAGAGGATGTGGGAGATTTTGAAACTCCTAGGTGGTATGAGTGTAGCTGTTGCTTAGAAGGTAACAATGATACCTAAGAAGGATTTGCCCATGTGAAAGAGGTATTGACAGTGAAATGGCCAGAATGCAGGCTATTGTAACAGTCTGTGAAATAAAGACATAAGATCTTATCCATTATATTATCACATGCATGGAGAAGGGGGAATGAATTCTAGAGAACGAATCATCTGCTCTGATACAAGAGGGCGTGGGGAGAGAGAGAAAGGTTTAACATTCAATTTCAAATTATAAAACTGGGTGACTTAGAACATAAATATGTTATCAAGAGAAAAAAACAGAGTTGGTTTGGGTAAAAAACAATGGTAGAATTGTCTTAAATGTAATTTTATAACATGGACAAACACATATTTTAAAGTATGAAAATGGAACACAGGAGAGGGATCCTAGTAGTAAATGCAGCTTTGGATGTCATCTGCCAAGAATTGATAGCCTTTACTGAATTCATTCAGAAATATTTCATCACCTACTCTCCTCTGAGCACTGAGTTAGGTGTTGCAAGCATAGAATTGAAATTGAGACCTTGTCTGCTCTCAGCAATGTTACTGCAAAATAAAGAATACAGGTACATAAACAGGTAATTAAAATACATTGTGGTAGGGGCCAGCCCCATGGCTGAGTGGTTAAGTTTGAGTACTCTGCTTCTTCCTGGGGTTTGCTGGTTCAGATCCCGGATACAGACCTACACACGGCTCATCAAGCCATGCTGTGGTGGCATCCCACATAGAAGAACTAGAAGGACCTACAACTAAGATATACAACTATGTACTGGGGTTTCGAGAAGAAAAAAACAAGAGGAAGATTGGCAACAGATATTGGCTCAGGGCCAATCTTCCTCACTAAATAAAGGATACTTTAAAAAATAAAAAAATCAAATACATTGTGGTAATTGCTTAAAAGTCAAGTAGATATTGTATTAGCATATGTGAGAGCCCCTAATCTAGCTTTGGAGATGGGTGCCAGGGAAGGCTTTCAGAGCAGATAAAATTTTCATGAGAGAGAACAGAAAATAAGCAAAAACTAGAAGTTTGGAAAACATCTGAAAATAAGGGCAAGAGAGTCAAAGAAGGAACAATTTCCTAGATAGAAGATGAACCAATATGTAGACTTTTTTTGCTAAGTAATGTGGAATAGTGATTTAAGAGGAAATGTTTAACAAGTTCTACCTAAAGCCTTTAGGTGTAAAACTAGAAGAATATGTTTAACTTATAACTGTGTAGCTTCCTCTCGGACAGAGGGAAGGCTCTCTGAACACGTTAAATTAGAGAATACGTGACTGTTTAGGAAGCAGAGATGGGACACAAGCACTGAAGCCTTCAAAAAGAAGAAAGGTAAGGCACAAGAGTGAGAGAAAATGTAAAAGCTTTGGCATGAAGGCAGAGAAATCCCTTATACTGATCAGAACCTGAGCATAGACTGACATAAAGCCAGCCCCCAGAATCTGAAAACTGAACCACAGTGAACACAAAGGAGAGTTAGTGAGCAGCAGGCATCAAACATGAGAGGGAATTTCAAATGTGTGCCATCCTTTTTTTCTGATGGCTCTTCAAGTGCATAATTTTCCATTTGATTGGACAAAGACTTCTGGCCTTCTGGCCTTTTTCCAATGGACGGGAGTCACTTAAACAAGTGATCTGTGGCCCAGATAACACCACCTTCTCCTTTTCCCCTTGCTCATGTCCACAGCTTCTCAGACTCAAACAAATGCTGATTTATGTCACCAATCTGCTTACAGTCATAGGACCTATGTTTCATTCTCCCTGGTAGCCAGAGTGAAATGCCTTGTCAATCCACAAGAGACCTCACACTTACTTTCAAGTGTCATTCTGCTTATGCACAAAGGCTCTAAGGTAGCCTAATTGAACACAGCCTTCTTTCATGCTGGATGGCTCTCTACAGTCTACGCCATCCTAGCGCACTATGGATCAGTGCCTTATTCAAAGCTGGAAACTAAAGCTAGCAGAAAAGACAAATATCAAATAATTAAAATTATTCTTGGAAATACTTTAGGAAGACATCATGCAAATGAACGATCAGTGAGCAGTTAACACACGAAGGCACTTTTTATCTTTCCTAGAAATTAGAAACAAATTCTGCTTCATTGGTTGAGTCGTTTTTTCTTTTAACAACTTTATTGTGATGTAATTGATATACAAAGAACTGCACATATTTATTGAGCTGAATTTGAGGAGTGTGGTTGTATGGATACACTCATGATACCATCACCACAACCAAAGTGATAGACATATCCAACAGCTCCCAGGGTTTCCTTGTGGCCCTTTGTTGTTTTGCTTGTTTGGTTTTTTGTGGTAAGAATACTTAACAGGAGATCTGGCCTTTTAATAAATTTTGAAGTGTACAATATCATGTTGTTAACTATGGGCACTATGTTGTATAGCACATCTCTAGAACTTATAGATCACTTAAACTTTTTATATGTTTTGAATAACAACTCCCCAACTCCCCCATCCCCAAGCCTTGGCAACCACTGTTGTATTCTCTAATTCTATGAGTTTGACTACTTCAGATTTCTCATTTAAGTAGAATCACGCACAGAATCCTTCTGTGACTGGCTTATTTCATTTAGCATAACGTCCTCCAGGTTCATCCACGTTGTTTCAAATGGTAGAATTTCCTTCCTCTTAAAGGCTGAATATATCCCATTGTATTCATATGCCACATTTCTTTAACATTCATCTGTTGATGTATACTTGGGTTGTTTTCGTATCTTGGCTATTAAGAATAGTGCTGTAGTGAACATGGAAGTGCAAATATCTCTTCGAGATCCTAATTTTAATTCTTTTGGATATATATCCAGAAATTGGATTGCTGGATTGTTTGATAGTTCTATTTTTAATTTTTTGAGGAATCTCCATACTATTTTCTGTAGCTGCTGAACCATTTTACATTCTCATCAACAGGAACTCTTGCACACTGTAGGTTGAAGCTTGATTTGCAAAAAAGAGGCTCTGTTGAACCTTGACTTCTCTCTTTCTCTCAACACACTCAGTTTGTAGCAAATCCTCTCATCTCTATCTGACCCTCTCTCACCACCTCCATCACTTCATCTCCAGACCAAACTGCCAATGTCTCTTACCCTAATTTTTCTCCAATTGTCTCCACTCAGCTTTTCCTTCTTCTACTCTTCTTTCCCTTTTATTCTCAAACAGTAGGCAGAGTGACCCTGTTAAATGAAAAATATATCATGCCAGTCATCTGCTCCTAACTTTCCAGTGGCTTCTCATCTCATTCAGAATAAAAGTGAAAGTTCTTATACTAACAGATAAACTTCTACAAGATCATACCTCCTGCCCCGCCCCTCATCTTTCTAATTGATTCAAGCATGGTCCCACCTCAGAGACTTATTCTTGCTGTTCCGTATGTACTGTATGACAGGTGTGCTCTTTACCCAAATTTCATTATGTTTGAGTTCCCTCATATCCTTCAGGTTATTGCTTACATGTCATCCTCCCAGTGTGGCCAACACACACACACACACGCACACGCATTTCCATTAGCTTTCACCACTTTATTGTTTCTTCTTTCATGTATACTAGTCACATCAAATATATCATTTATTTAGCCGTTTTTTGCCTTTCCTATAGAAAGTAAGCTCCATAAGGACAAGGATTTTTGTCTTTTTGATCACTGATAAATATTTATTGAATTCATAAATGTTACATGAAAAATATATATCTTTAAACTCTAGTATTGCTCTCAGCACAGTAAAATGTTTGCATTACAATTAGCATGAATCAAATTGTTCTTCAAAATTGTCTGTACTATTCATATTGTTCTCTCCTGTCCTCTTCTGTCCTCTCTTCTCCTCTCCCTCACTATGGTTCTCTCTCTCTGTGGGTTGTTAACATATGATAATCCCTAATCTAACTCCCTCAGCAGTCACGAGAACTAGTATGGCTTTGCCTGCTCAGATTTTTTTCTCCTCCCCTATTCTCTTAGCTGTATTCTCAGTTGCAAAACTTGTTCTTATGAACTATTGTGATACAGGATTAGGAGGAAAAATCGTATAGGAGAGTGAGAGGCACTGGATTAGTTCCAAAAATTAGCTTGTCCGTTTAAGCATTTAGTTTCAGTTGATCAGTTTTTATTTATTTTCACCCAGCATTTAAGGCATATTCAAGGGGCAGCGAATAGTCTGCCATTATAAGAATATCATCATAAGAATGATCAATAATCAAGAATATACATGTAAGGATACATTCAAATTGCATTCTATTTCATGTATTTGTAAGACAATCTCTATAAGAAAATATCAACAAAATATTTTAAAATGTGAATATTTATTATATTCTTTTAATAAAATATTTAATATTATATGATTAAATACACAAATTCTAATAAATACATTTTTCCATATTAACTAATGTCTTCCTTCACAGAAGATAACTCAAAATGTAATACTAAAGTTGTATAGAGATATATTTCTTAATAAATTAAAAATCAATTTTTAATATTTTAACGTAAATTATTTCCCATCTTACATAGCATTAATAAAAGGACGGCTTTTTTGGTAGAAATGGAAAACAAATATGGTTGACAGAGACAATTTGTTTACCAGGGTATATCTGAAAACTATATGTACAGATATACCTATGATTCCTTCTCTTTAGCATTCATCCTTCTTGCATATTTCTCAGTAATAAGTTAAAGGCACTGGAATTCTCCCAGAAGTTAACCAAGCCTGCTTTTATTTCTCTTCTGATGAACCATTCATTTATTTTGTGAAAGCAGAAGACAGATACAATATTACGAGAATTTCACTTTCATAAAAAGATGGTCTTTGAAAAAAATTGTAGAATATCAATATATATGGATTTTTTTGGCACATGGAAGCTATGTGATTTACCATATATGTTTGTGGTTGAGACCAGGTCATAACTGTGTTATTTTTTTTACAGTAGTACATGGTCTCATAATATTAAAGTTTCATATTTGTGGTTTTCGTGAGTAATGCTATTAAGATAAACACTCACTAGACAAAAATATAGCATTTGATTAGAGGTCATGTCAGCTAATCCACCTGCTATATTAAAAATTCCATGTGATTTTTTTTCTGGGGAGGGGTTGAATCGGGATATTAATTTTTCAAATCTATAACTTCCCTGATTTGTAAGTATTGTGAGGGATTATCTTGAATATCTGTTGTTTATCATAAAATTATAAAACTCAGAAGAAAAATACAGAATTTCCTGTTCTATGCAAAAAGAGAAAAAACACCTCGCTATATTTATTTTTACACTTCTACCATTCTATGGTATAATAAAAAGAGAGGCATTTCATCGTAAAAGGAGATGATGTTAAATATGTCAGATAAAGATTTCTATATTTTACTAATAATTTTTAAAAAATAAAATGTTCTTTCTGTGTGGCACTATGAAAACTTTAAAAACTATAAAAGATGATAAGTGCTAAGAAATCTACTGTCGAAACACCTTAGTTTGACCTTTACTAACAAGTTGTCTGATTTGGTTAAGTTATGAAATTACTCTGATTCTTATAATTTCTTCATCTGTAAAATACAGACAACTCTGATCTTTGTGTGGGTCAGCAATATTTTAATGACAAGTGCCAGACCCCTATCCAAAATATCTCAAGGGAAAAAAGGAAAATTTTGATTTTTTTAAGTGGCAAGTACAAGCAGAGAAGCTGGTTTCATGCATAGCTGGATTCACAAATTCAAATGTCACCAGCTCTCTTTCTCTTTTATTGATCCATGCTATTTTATATTCTTAAGTAGGCCTTCTCCATGTGGCAGCAAAGACTGACCCTGGAAATTCTAAGCTTACTTAGTTTATTCTTAAAATTAATTAGTGATCCATATTGAAATTGATAGATATATAGATATATGTATATGTATATATATATATACATATCTCCGTCCATTGTTTGGAGCTATTCCAGAAAAACAAGAAAAATACACTGATTGGGGCTGGCCTGGTGGCATAGTAGTTAAATTTGCACACTCCGCCTCGGTGGCCCATGGTTCACCAGTTTGGATCCTGGCAGTAGGCCTACACACTGCTCACCAAGCCATGCTGTGGCAGCATCCCACACAGAAGAACTAGAAAGACTTGCAACTAGGATATACAATCATGTACTGGAACTTTGGGGAGAAAAAAATAAAAGAGGAAGATTGGCAACAGATGTTAGCTCAAGGCCAATCTTCCTCACCAAAAAAAAAAAAAAAAAAGCATAGCAAAATGATTGTTTAAAAGAAAATACACTGATTGTTTGGTTATATATGAAATGCGTGATAATATAATATATTGAGTGGGAAGCCTATGTGAACACTATAGTTCTAACAGAGAAACTAAAAAAGAAAAGAAGATAAAGCCCTATTTGAGTATATATTTTCTTTTTCTACTAAGAATACCATCTAATTTTTTACTCCAGTGTCTCTTTAACATTCTCGGACCTGGAAACTAACCTTTATCCTTTTAAAAGAGGTACCATGATTATTTTTGTTTCTTTCTATACTGCTGAATAAATAAAAATAATATTGTTTCAATTTTTTAGAAAATAAAATCAAAATTTGAATACCCAAACCATTTGGCCCTTAAACATACCTTTTTTTTCTTGTTGAGGAAGATTAGCCCTGAGCTAACATCTGCCTCCAATCCTCCTCTTTTTGCTGAGAAAGATTTTCCCTGAGTGAACATCCATGCCTATCTTCCTCCACTTTATATGTGGACGCCTGCCACAGCATGGCTTGAGAAAAGCTGCATAGGTCTGCGCACAGGAACCCAACTGGCAAACCTTGGGCCACCAAGTAGAGCCCATGAACTTAACTGCTATGCAACTGGGCTGGCCCTTAAGCATACCCTTTACAAAAATTTAACTTTTTTAAAAATTTAATCATTGGTTATATTACACATTTATATATTAAGATATTTATATATTTCTGTAGCCCAATCATTCAAACAATGAATTATGCTTATGTGAGTAATTTTAAAATAACAGGGTATATATTCTCCTGAATGATAGTTCGAATTGAATACGTCTAAAGAAAATATATACATCGTCATTATAATACAGCATATTATTTAAGTTTTACCTCTTTGTAGCTGTTCTTTTATTCCGAATAGCTTAATCCACGACAGCGAGGCTCAGAAGGCTGTTCCTAATCACACAGCAGCATTACACCCTATAGAGCATTCAATGACTGGTTTTCGAAGCTGATATATTAAGAGAGACATTTTTATTCACAATCCTAAGAAATACAATGTATTCTCTTTCGTAGGTACCATTCACTGCTCTGGTGATAGAAATGAACGCCTACAATTATGGATCTAAATACTTTGTAGCATTTCCCTGTGAATTGGCTTATGTAAAACTGTTTTTAACTAAATGATAATATTTAGATAGTAATATCTTTATTAATTATTACAGTACACCATCTGAAACTTTTCATGATTTTGGTTACCTTGTATGTTTCTTGCAAATAACTTTCTGATTGTAAGTAAAAAGTGAGTTTTATTGCTTTAATATCATTTTGCAAAGTATCAAATAATGTAACTTGCAAAATTCAATGTATTTTGTTATATCTATGGGCTAATAAATTTAAATTTACTATACAAAATAATATCTTTAAATTCTAAAGTTTCTATATAGACTGTACATTTTCTTTTTGGCTCTTCTGAATAAAATCAAAACAATTTATGAGCACTATGACTCTGAAATCTATATAACTTATGAAGCACCCAGTTCTTTACTTTGGTTTTAAAAGTGTGTTATGGAGAAATAGAGAAAGTTTCCATATGCTGGGGTTCAGGATCAAGTAAGGATATATTGTCCATCGACCATTATACTTGTGGAAAATGTCTACTGTCAGCTTCCCTCAGCTATAGCTTATTACTTGAAGTGACTGTCTCCAAACCAACTTATCAGACTAAATAAACTAATTGAGGAACATGAAGCTCCATATGTAGCTTCTCTAGCATAAGCAGGTGAGTGAAAATCAGGCGTCAGGGCTCTTTTCTCTGAAGAAGAAGTCATCAGAGTGGCTAAATTCTTCTAGCTACTTGCTATTTTCCTTACTGTTGTAATCTTTTTCAAAGATAAAATTGTATGTCTGAAATTAACTTTTCCAACATTTCATCGATCAGGAAGAAACTGTTTTGTAACGCTGCACACTATTGATTAGTTTTCTCAATGAGCAACGCCATTGCAACTTCATATCCTTGTGTTCATTCGTGGGCATTTTGATGGTCTCAGGGGCAGGATGAGCCATTTACCATGGTTTAGCTAAGATCAAACCATATAAGTCCCAATAGCAAAATTTTTCACCAGCAAGATAATGCCTTTCATTTGTTTATTTTATTTTTACATTGTTTTGTGTACAAATGTGGAAAATAATTTAATCAGCGTGTTGAGAGCAGTTTTGCTTCCTTACAGCTGGTTTTGGTGAGACTTGCAAAAGTGAAACTGATTAAAGCAATTGCAAACTTACCTAAAGAGTTTCTTGTTGATAAAATCATCATTAAAAATAAAAAATGCACTTCCTTCATAGTGGATGCAAGGTGTTAGAAAATCACATTTGCACATTGGATTGTGCTTCAATTTCAATTATATTGACAATTATTGTGCTTAAGTTCCCTTATCTCTAACCTAGAACAATTTGTATTAAACTTATATATGGATGCAGATAGAACCAAAACAGAAATGCTATTTTTTTAATCTGCTAAGCCTGAAGTCTGAATGAAACTAGCTGAGGGAAATCCTAACTTATTATTCCACAGATCATTTGCAAGGATAGAAAACAACTTGAGATTTGAGATGAAAAGAATGTTGAGAAAGTCAGAATGATACATTGGCTGTTTTCTTCCTAATCATTTCCTTCTATGCATTTGAGTAGTGGGCACCGTCTGCTGAAGCTCAAGGACTTTGAGGAAGGAAGATGGCGTGATGAATATACTTCATGCCTACAAATTCCATCAACTCTGCTGAAGTACATGCCAAATGAGATAGTAAAAAATAATTTCCTGCTAAAGATGTGCTGTCATTTTCTATCCTAGCATTACTATTATTTTAATATACTTAGGATTAGACTAGAAATATCAATCAATTTGAGATCAATTTTATTACAAACAAAATGGTTCTTACTAATGTTGTGCCTTCAGATTCTGCTGAATAGCCCAACCTTGGCTATGGTGCTTGCAATCTTCCCACGTTTTAAAGTCTTGAAACAACACAACTTATTCATTCAATAGGGTTTATTGGTCATCTTTTCAGTGTCAGCCAGTGTTTTAGGTACTGGGGACATATAAAGGAATAAAAGCAGACAAAGTCGTTGTTCATTGGGTTGTACATTCCTGAAGAAGAGACAACAGCAAACATGAACACACACACACACATACACTGGGTGATAGCTGGATCTAGGTTGATTTAAATAGATTAATTTAAATTAATTAAATTGCTCAAGTTAAGTCTATTGATTTTTAAATTTTGAAATCAAATAAATTAAGCATATGTTTTAAAAACAATGTAATTCTTACATATATTATATTTCAGAAAAAACTTGGGTTCTCTTTTATAGAATACATACCAAGTTTGGAACATTTCTATGGAACATATATTTTAGCTTACTTTTGTAATAATACCAATTTTTTTTACTTAAAAATAATATTTTATCATCATTAAAAAATCTACATTTAGGACTTCCATATACCTTGACTTCTCAAAGAATTTTTCTATAGGATCTTTGCCCATGACCAATGTACTAACTAAGGCCACTGGTCATGTTGCACTGCTGATCATTGTTTTTCTCATATTCACATTTTTATTCCATACCACCAATCTCCCATCTCCACCAACTCCTACACTAACGCTAGCACATGCCTTAGCACCTATTTCTTCCATATTTGTTAAATAAGTACCAAGCAATACAGTCTGGCATTGCATTCTTGCTGGTATAAATAAGGACAGGGCCTATTATCAGCAGGTGTATGTCCTCCCCTCATTATACTATCTAAATATTTCCTAAAATAGAGAAAGAAATATTCAAATAAATTTAAAACTATAGTCTCAGATGTCAACTGTCATTCACCTTGTGCCTAGCCAGTTGTAATCAGATATTCTTCACGTTCTGCTTTGGAGATTGCAAATCCACCTGCAGATTTTTTGTGGACTTTTAAAGAAAGGATTTGTTACATTGTCGGTAATAGAAAGTCTACTTCCCTTTCTTGCTTTGATTTTGATATGTAAGTGAGAAAAAGCCACTCTCATGCTTGTTTCCTTATTTTATAAGCAACTTTTAAAATATCATTCTGAAGAGCAGGATATGCCATATTTTCTTTTTCTCATAGCACGTCTTAATTATTCAGAAAAGAATTTCCGCAACTCCAGTTATGCACCATTGATCTCATACTACATTAGGGCATTGAGTCTTATTATATTTCAGTCTCTGAGACAGGGCTTAGGTCTGGAAATTCTTTAAAAACTTAAATATTATGTATGTAGATTCTTATATTACCCTTCCACAAACTCAGCAGCTTTCCAAGTAAGCTAAAGAAAAGTCTCCGGCTTTTATAGTCCAAATTTTTGTCACTGTTCACCAGTTCAGTATGCCTATGTCCCTATCTTTCCTGTGGTTTATGAATAATTCTACAGCTCATGCATTGAACATACTACTTGCAATAGCCTTGATGGACATAACAAATTAAGGCATTCTTAACATTATCTCAGACTTACTGAGGATCAAATTTCTGGCTTATAACTTGCAGCCAAAAAAGGTACACAGAAGCTGCATTTTGATAATGAAGCGACATGAAAATCTGTGATATCTGACTTCAGTTTGGTGGCTTGGCTTATTATTGGAGTACCTATAAACAAATAGAACCCAGTTTCCTCTTTGGCAATATTTGTCAGAGGTTATACAGGAATTATATCTCCTGGTAGCCAATTCACTATGAGAACATATGTTGCATTGCTCTTCTCTTCTCTCCCTGCCCACACTGTTTCCCAGATCCTCCTCAATCACCCATACCTGCCTGACTGACTAAGTGACAAGCTGGCACAGCACATGTTGTCCTCTGTTAATTATTCCCCATCACTTTGTGTCAGGGCCTCTTGGGCTTTACACACCGTTCATCTTTATCCCAGAACTATGCCAAACTCATAGTGGCAATAATCAGAATGTAACAATAAATTATGGATAATTTCCATATTCAGTCCATGTCTAACTTACCTTTCTTAGTATTTTCCAACAACTTTTGTGAATCAGTATATAGCATGCTTAAAGAAAGCCACCAGTTTTCTGTTGAAACTGGATCTCTAACAAATTTATATCCCAGAACCACAGCTTTCAAATCTTGGTTTTCAGAGTTCCTGAAAATGCAATGGGAGACCATAAAACTCTTCTGTCATTTACTTCTACAGGAAGTACTTTAAGAGGTCTATTTTGGACTGTATAATCCAGACAACCCACAAGTTCATCACACATGGTACTGGCTTGCCTTTTGTATTTAGTCTGGAGATTTGCATGGCCTAGAAACTTAGAAACGCTATTCAGAAGACTCTGAGACAAGTCCAGGATTTGCAGTCTGGGGTTTCAAGAACAGTTAATGTGTGAGAGGCATCATTTCATGAGTCATAAGCATGCTCAGTACTCAGGCTACTGAATACACTTGAATTGCCCCTTTAGTGTGGTGCATTGAGCTGTAATATATTCAGCCTTTTTCCTTGCTGGTATTCACACATCTCTGAGCCGCCAGTCACAAGCATTACAGTTGGGGCCCTAACATTTCTCTTGTTCTATAGCACAAGTCTGCACAGTGTCAGTAAAAGCATAGGAATAATTCCCTTAGAGCCTGGCCTGTCAACAGCTAGTTTTTCCATGCACCATCTGTAGGGGGCAGCACTGAGTCTGTTACAGGCTCTATTTTTGCGTGTTTACTTTGAGCCCTTGGGGTTGTCAAGGGATTAGCCTAGTCCAAGTTAATTTAGGACATTCTCATCTTCCTTAATTATATGCAATTTAGATTTCTTTACAAAGTTGTGAATTGTATTGTTTTATTTTGAGGTATAAATTATAAACAATTATACAACTCAAACGTTCTGTTTAATGAGTTTTGACAATTGTAAACATCTCTTTAATCACAACTAAAACAAAGTATAGCACATTTATATCCTAGAAAATTTCTTTGTGCCCCTTTTCCAGTTAGTTTCTATCTTTCCAACAGAGGCAGTCACCTTCTTTCTGTCACGATTGAGCAGGCATCAGGGTACATTTTATGTCAAGAATCAGATAGCAAACATTTTAGATTTTGTTGGCTTCATGTTTCTTTCTCATGTATTCTTCTTTATTTCTTCTTATAAAGCTTTAATAATGTAAAATAAAAAAACCCTTTTTTTTTTTTTAATCTCAGTGACTATACAAATCAGGCAGTAGACTTGATTTGGCCCTGGACTATAGTTTGCCACCCCCTGCAATGGATTAGTGTCAGCTGTCTTTGAACTTCATGTAAATGGGATAAGACAACACAGATGTTTTTGTTTCTGGTTTCTTAGCTCAATATATTGTTTTGAAGTTCATCTAGATTTTTGTACACATCAGGAGTTTATTTCTTAGTAGCTATTTCATTTTTATACCATAATTTTTAAGCCCATTTTCCAGTTGACACACATTTAAGTTGTTCCCATTTGGTACTACTCGTGGAATTCCTGAGTCTTGGGGTAAGCATATGTATAAAGTACAAAAAACTGGCGTTCAGTTCTCCAAAGGGAAGGTATCACTGGCAATACACTTTTGATTTTTTTCCTTGCCTAATGGCACTCAGGTGAAGAACTCATGTGAACATTTCCAAATCTGGTGCTCTGTTGATAATTAACCAAAGCAATTGGATCATGAGTAGAACACTTAAGCAACAACAGAAGATCCTGGAAGCACCGTTAAGAGGCGAGGATTCACGCTAAAGTATCCTCATGATATCAGCTGTGGTCTCTCTGACTTTCTTTGGCTACACTGATACTAATTCAGTGAAGGCCTAAGTATGGTGCCCTTTGGCACCAGAGACCCTTGCTAGGTATGAAAGGGGTAAACTATACCACTGAGGGCTGTACAAGGGGCAGTGTAAGAAGCAAGGAGGGAGCATACCCATGAGGACCATCTGCAGAACTTACAGTATTAGGCATGTGTGGCAATATGTGCTTTAACTGAGATACTCACTGGAAGTACTGGACTTACATCCAGAGAAGAGGGGACCACTGTCCTCCTATCCCAAACCTTAATTCTGTTTGCTTGCTCCCGGTCTCCCACCTTCCACAACCCCCCCAAAAAACCTCATCAAAATTTCCTTATGCTGTCATTGCCATTAGGACTATCTCATACACTGTTGCTGGACCCTCCATCCCAAGAGGCCACCCAAAAAACTGCCCTAGAGCTTTCTACTCAAAGTGCAGTCCATGAGTCAGCATTGTTATTTAGTATCAGTCCTGTCCCAGACCAACTAAACCTGAATCTGTATTTTAGTAAAATACCAATGTAATTCACATGTACATTAAAGTTTACCAAGCACCTCTCTAGCATATTCATAACTAAGTACAAATAATCCCCACAGCTCAAGATCTCGCAGGTATCACAGCTTTAATCAGGCCTTGTATAGCCTTAGGGGGTGTGTGTGTGCACACGGAATGGGGTGTTACTCACTTTACCCAACTCCCTTATCCTTCCCACTTAAAAGACATCATCCTGAAATCAAATGAGCAAGCCAGACCTGTACCAGCTCTGTAGTGGGTTGAATCTGTACCAGGGTCAAAGATTGCTAAAAGTGATGTCTTCACTATACTTAATTATTTTCGTTTTAGCTGACTCCTAAGCCATCATAATAAAAGGCAAAGGATAGGAATATGATACAAGTAGATCAGTAAACCAAGCTCCCTAATTTCTTATACAATATAATGCAGCTGACATGGAGTGAGGAAGCCTGCATGAAAGGAGCTAGAACACCTTTTCCCATTGTCTTCATTCTGTTAGGATGGGAGAGGTACATTTCAATATGACAACTCTAAGGGATGTAGGTCATGCCGTCACTACACAAAATGAGCTATTTCAATCATTAAAAATGTCTGTTTTCACATCTTATACTTACATAATTGAAACTGAAATTTTGCAGCAGATCATGTCGCATAAATCCACAAATTTTAGGTTTATCATAAGCAATTATCTGTAGACAAGGTACATCTTCCTAAAAACATTCAATTACTAAAAACTATACTTCTGCAGTAATTGTCATTGGGATTAGTGTGTTCCCAAGGAGATCTGATGGGGGTAGATCTCTTATGTTTTCTTTCTTCCTCTCTCTCCCACATCCTTGGATAGAAAGGATAGGTTATAGACCAGCTCTTAACCCTTTCTTTCTCAACCTACCATCCACTTCATCCTCAGGGATGCGGCAGGCCTGGCTATGACTCACCATCTACTAATGCTTAATAATCATGCCTGTTAATGCTTTATGGGTAAGAGAAGCTATATGTTATTTTCCCCCTTTTTCAGAGCTGCGTCAAACTTCATGTGTCCAAATTTGTTGAGTCATGCTTTGTCCAATGCCCCTTGTATCCAAAGGACATATTATCAAGAAGTTTATCTAAGGATCTAAGGGTTGCCTGTACTTATAGAATACTAAAACTAACAGGCACACAAGTGGGTGCTTTTCTATATTTTGCCCTATGATAATCGATTGTGCTAAGCTCTCTCAGACGTCTGAATGTTACAGTGCCTGACAATGAGCTCATTGTTTTACAGTGAGTTCTAACACCCACTGTGACTTTTCAGCTCAGCCAATAATTGCGTCACCACCCATTGTCACCCTTTTTAATTAGGTCGCTATGGGACTGAGCTTAGGAATGCCAGGCCTTACAAACTGAGAACTTCCTCAAAAAATGCTAATCACTTGCTTTTATTACTTTAGAATGCCTATTATCTATGCATCAATGACATATAATTAAAATTTTCTTAGGCATTATTTTTAAAGGCAAATTTGAAGGTAGCGAGAGAAAAAGGAAAAAAATCGAACTATTTCCAAGAATCAATTTTCCTTGGTAATACAGGCTGTCTTACAATTAAACCATCAGAGTAACTCTGTGTCAGTCCTGGTTCTGTCTGAATTTTGGAGTCAACATATATCATAGCTGGATGTGCTGCTGTGACCTGTTTCCTGAGTAACATGTAAGGCTGCTAAAAATGAGAGGGGCTCAGAGCAAAAGAAACCTCAGCACCATATCCATCTAGCACCATAAGCCACCCTGCCACACAGGCCTTATGACACATCAGGCTCACTGTGTCTCAGCATGCCCGTGGTAAGTAAGAAGGCTATACAGAGACTTAGGAAACCCTGCACTGTAGAATCACAACATAAAGCCCTAGGGTTTTGAGGCAAATTTATGTTCTTTCCTATGGATCAATATCTTCTTTTGGGAGTCAACTCATTGCTTGGTACTGAACCCTGCCAAAGATAGAATGCTTGATAACTGGGCATCAAGTGATCCTAAAACGTGAGCTGTCATCATGATGTACCAAGCCATAATGTGCGGCAGTAATCCTCTATCAAATGAAAGTGATATCCTCTTGCTGCCTCACCAGCTCACCTTCTGAATAAGCATATTGCCTAGTGTGGAGTTCCCTAAGGCTAGTGATCCAAGGAGGGAAAAACTGAGCCTGTTTTATACACTATGCTGACACCAGTCAGAAATGGACTCCAGGAGCATTGCAGCTGCTCTCTGCAGTGGCACTAAAGGAGAGAAGAGTAACACGAAATCCCCCTAGTGGGAAAAACTTTGTCAACTACATTCAAATGACCACTTTGCCTGGAAGGAGGGATACCACAGTTGACAGAATAACGCCCCCTAAGGATGTTCACATTCTAATCTTAGGACCCTGTGCATATGTTACATTATATGGCAAAAGGGACTTAGCAGATGTGATTAAGGATCTCAAGATAGGCAAATTACCCTGGGTTTTCTGGAAGAGCCTAATATAATCACGAAGGTCCTTATAAGCAGGAGGCAGGAGGTCAGAGAGAAGAGAAGATGCTGCAAATATGGGTATGAAGATGGAGAAAGGTGCCAAAAGCAACAAATGTCTGAAAACTGATGGTTAATATATTTTGTCCATTTTTAGATATACTGATGGGCAGGAATATTCCGTTTCTATTACCTCATCTTGAATAACAGCAGATGATTCTGAATGATTATTTTGAAATTCTTTTTATTACCTCACAAAAGTCATTTTGGAAGCTCTCTTTTAACTAGGACATCTCATTACCAGCTTCTGTACTGATACGTTATCAATGCATGGCATTCATATTCACGCAGGTCATACTAGTAATAATATGTTAGGAAGCGGGATAGTGGGGAGGTGTAATGTGTAATAAATACCTGGATGGCTCAACTATCACATTTGCTTTAAAAATAACTATTTTACTGGACTGGAAGATATTGAAAGGGAAATTAGATGTAACTAGTTACGATCGTTTATCTTAGGGTGGCAGTCATTTTCACTTGGAGTTTGCAAAGATCCGAGTTTGGATTTCAGCTTTCATTTGCTGATTTTGAGGTATTTGGAAATTGTCTGTTCTTAATTTCTCCACTTTTAACATAGGGGAGATAATACACACCTAGCAGATTTGCCTTGAAAGTTACAAACAACCTATGTACAAAGCCTGACTAATCATAAATGTTATGAAAAAAATAACTTATTCTTGTGATATGTATATTATTGCCCACAAAAATAATCTTCCTTTTATTTTTTTGAGTGTTATACAGGTGTTGGCATAAAGGAGAATTTATGGTCTATTTAATTTCTTTAATCTCCCTTTTCTGCAATAGAAAGACAAATATGATTGTCTGATAATTTATTCTCAGAGATTTTCCCATGTTGCCTGGCAACTAGCTAGCTTGAAAATGGAGTTTTCTTCCACACAACCAGGAGCCCGTGCCAAAGTGAACTTCCCCCAGGTTTCATATGTTGAGTAATGGCCATTTCCAGTCATATCAGTAAACTACTAGCATCTGAGCTCAAATGCCTCTGTGCACAAGCACAGGCTGCCTTTTCCCTGTTTGTAAAGTCACACTCAAGCTCCCTCTATAACAGTCCATCTCATGACACATCCATTTGTATCAAAGCGAAATCTGTCTTTCCTTAGGACATTGAGAGTAAGTGAATCCGTGAACCTGCTGACATGTCCTGACCAGTGAATTCCAGTTGGGCCAAGTGATGCTGCTGATTTTCAATGTGCTCTTTCAATGGCACCTTTATTTAAACTCTTCTAATTTCTTAAAATCTCTTCTGCAAAACTACTAGGTGCCACTGATTCTGAGTATATTCTGACTCTATCTTCTTCCACCTTCCCCTGAATTAAGTAAATAACAATTTATCAAGTTAAGGAATAACTGAATAAATGTCAAGCGAATGATATTTACTTTGATTAGTCTTCAAAGAACTCAAATGGCTCATCATTTCTGCTCCTCTATACTTTCATGATATGATAAATTTGGGAAACCACAAAGAAAAGGAAAGATATGCTAGAATGCCATTAAAGCATGAGTAAGAATCTGGGTTTAGAAGACATGAGTAGAAAAAAGGAGAAAAAATTTGCTCAGTCTGTGTTCAGTTGTGAAAATTAGCAAGCTGTAAAATTATATATAGTTTCTCTTTGTGTGTAAAAACGCATAATATGTAATACACACATATAAACATATAATATTCTATAAAAAACATAAAAATAGTGTCACTAGGAGTAAAGCATGGGACACTGTGATTTAATATGTATGACTATGATTTTATGAAACCGTGGTTATTTTACTAGGCTCCAATTCAAGATATTTGTTATTGAAATACAATATATTATTTCTTCCTATGTTAATTGCTCTTGATCCACTGCATAGGAGTATTGAAGTTCGATTTACATTCTTTCTCTGCAATTTTTTTGCCAGATTGCTCAGACAGATTGATTGAAAAAATGGCCCCTATTTTACACTCCTTCCAGTATTCTCACCTTTTGGATTACGACTTTCGATCTCCTACCAGAGAGGGTTGGAGTCTATTTTCTTACCCCTTAATTCTGGCTTGGCCTTTTGAGTTGCATGGATGCATTAGCCAAAAGAATGAGGTAGAAATGACCTGTCGCCAGGACCTATTAAGCCATAAAAGACCTTACATATTTTTGCTCTCTCTCCTGCTGCTCTCTCACTATCATCAAAATAGGTCTGAGCTATCTAGCCAGGAGCTCAAACAAGTGGTGCAGAAATAAATCAGAAAAGTTTTCATAGCTAGCATCCCAGACATGTAGGAGAGCCCAGCCCAAATCAGCAACACACTGTCTAGGCTGCAGCTGCCCACAGATTCGTGACTGACCCCTCAGAGACTACTTCAGGTCAGCAGAAGCACCCCACCAACCTGGGTTTATGAGAAACATTGTTTCATACACTAAATTTTGTGGTAGTTCGTTTTATAGCTATAGCTAACTGGTATAATTTCCAACTTTTACTTTTTGCTGCTACCAGTGTCCCTGTCTCTAGAATACTAGAAATCTCCTTTGAGTAAAGTATATGAATTTTAATAGATGGGATTTGTGAATTCTAATTGGACATTTCAGAGGTCTAATTTATGTACATATAAATTATGCTAAAGGCTGTAGTAATAGGTCAGAATCAGAATTATAGGCATGGACGATATTTTAGAAGAGATATCTAAACTCAGAAGAAAGAAGGCCAATTTTTTTTGAGTAAACAGCAATAATCCAGGAACTCAAATAGACTATATGTCATCTCATGCAATATTTATAATGAAATGATGTAATATTCATATTAGTATTTTACAGAGGAGTTCAACAAAATTATAAAGTTTGCCTAATTTATTTCAAATAAGTGGTTAAGCAGGAACACAAACTCAATTCTATTTCATTTAAATGCCTGTACCTAGGGGTACTCTAGACACACATACACACACACATGCACATATTTTGTAAATTAGGAAACTGAGGCAAAAACCTGTGAAATGACTCTGCAAAAAAAGCAGTTATATTTGAAATTCTGGAATTTGAGAATGTGCCATCTGACTCCTTGTCTGGTGATGCTTTTCTCTATCTACCAGTTATCAACTTATGGATTTAAAAAATAAATGATCTAAAATGCATCATTTAGATGATGTAATAAAATGCACCTCTAATTTATCAACTGAAGTTCTCAGACATAGAAAAATTTAATAATTTTAATAATACTTATAATTTTGCATTATTAAATAGCACAATTTGAGGTAAAATATTTAGTATTTTCATATATGACAGTCAAATCAAAGGTAAGAGTGACTTGATTTGAAGACGGCCTTTCACAGTTTCCTTTTTTCTGTTTATCTTTATGATTTTTTCTATAACAGTATCATACTGATGTTAATCTGAAAGAAATTATATATAATAAAAGGCTTTTTGATAACTATTTTGTAATATGGTTTTCCACTCACTTAAGACTTTTGAGAGTATTTGACATCATTTTTAAAATGAACTAACAATGGAAAAGTTTATGAAGAGAACATATTAGTTGAGAGGAAGTAGGTAGGTGTATTCTGTACCACATGCAGTTCATTTTGACTCATCTTTGTGACAGGCAAAAAGATTTGTTGAACAGCGCAATGAAAATAGAAGAGCATCAAATCAGTGACACTCAATTCTTGTATTAGGGAACTTGATAGTCTGTGTACTCAGTATATAGCTCAGTGTTGTCCCAAATTTTGTGACGATGCCTCTGACTACACTTTTGGTTAAGAGTTTTATTGCCCTCGGGCTGTTTCTCACTTTTCCAATTTGATTTGGAAAATTTCTGACTTTACTTATTTCAACTCATAGCTAGGGAAAACTTGGCAGGTTTTGCTGACTTTTACTTTGCATTTGAGGATTCAGTCCAACCAGAGTCTCAAGCAAAATGCAAGAATTGCAAATCTATCCAAACTGAAACAATAACATAAGAGTTCACAAGCACCAAATGACTCTGGGACAAGAAAATGATGAATTTTGCCCATCCTTGAACAGCGCTAAAAACTGTCAAGTAAACATAAGAAAAAAGGAATGCCTCTAGGCTTTCTATGACAGCAAGATTTAAAGTCATAAAATAAATGGCCATTCTAATGGTTGCACTGTGACTCTGTAGTGACACGTATTTTAGAAATGCCAATAAATGGAGTCTAAGCATAATTATTCATCCCTTTCTGTATTATTTAACTATAACAAACTTTGTTCTCTTAAACCTCTCATATTAAAATATGTTTTCTCGGTGATCTAAAATATGATATTAAACCTATTAGTTAATGTTTTTGAGAATGTAGAAATTGTGCCTTGTAGAAGTTGAGGTTATATTTCAGAGGATATAATCAGAGGTTATCAGTTTATCCACATATTAGTTGCTAAATTTTATAGACTAAAAAAGATACAGCTATACTTAGAATAAATATGAAATGTGACTTTCACCTTGGGTTGGGGAAATAGTTATAGAGTCCCTTATATTTTATTCAAGGTAATGTATGAATGCATTTTCTGAAGAAGAGAAAACAAAACTTTAGAGTCTCAACAATTTAATAAACAGTAGGGCATATTATTTTTCAGGTTTGGCTTCCAATAATGACAAAGAGCTCTGTTGTCCTTTTCTATATAATTGTGTGATGCATGAACTGGGTTTATTTTTAAATGATAGAGTCTTGCAGAGCCCTGTATCTCTCATGCTGAAAGGAAAACCAGTTTAAATTCAACAAAATTATTTTGGGCCCATGAAGACCCTCTTGGATTGTGAGAATCGAAAGGTAAAGTGGTAATCCTGAAATCATTATGGTCATTTAGTAAAGATCATTATGTGAATGCTGGAGAGCTTTTGCTGGTTTTTTTTCAGCTTATTTCCATCAAATGGATGTTTCTTGGACAAATGAGAACTTGTACATCCTGAAGGGGCTGGACACTGAAAGTAATTAGCATCAGGCCAAGTCTTGATTTGTTGTTGTAAGCAGTGTTTTTTGAGCTTTAATGTAGCAACTCACCTATACTTGTTAAGATGCATATGCTGATTTAGTAGATCTGGGGTGGGACCTGATATCCTGCGTTTCTAATGAACACCCGGATAGTATTGAGGCTGCTGGTCTTTACAGCATGTTTTGAGTGGCAAGTTTTTAAAGGCTTTCCCCCGAGTAAATTGACTTTAGACTTTTCCTAGTCTCCATAAAATTAACTGTCTATTTACAGTTGATCTGAAATTCAGAGATTCAAATCATGAGGAAGTATCCCAAAGCAGAAAAAATGTCTATACCTCATTTTGAATAGAATGGACAGACAGTTGCTTTTCCTCTAAGCCCTGAGGATACATATCTTTCTATTAATATTTAAGAGATAAATTATCTCATGTTCACACAATCTATGTGAGATCATTCTTATCTGCAACAAGTCTACTTATTTCAAGTAGAAATTATTTATAAATATAAACATATTTATATCATAATAAACTATACATCTATATCTATTTATCATATCTATATATCAGAATAAGCTTTCCATTTCTTTCATATATCAATAAGGCCGAAAGTTTAAAAGTGTCTAAATATAGATAATTAAATTGCTTTAGTTTCCCCTTTATTTTGAGAACATTTGAATCTCAACTCCTAAATTGATTTACCCTAGTGCTTGAACTAAAGGCCTAGCAGAAAGAAATCTGTGCCCATTGCCAGGCATAAAAATTATTTATGTTAGTGTTCATTGTTACATACAAGATATCCAGCTTTCAACAATATATTATGAGCCATATAAAAGAGCAAGAAAAATGTATACTCTCAAAGATAAAGCAGTCATAAGAATCAGTTTTTGGTGAAGCTTCTAAAATATGATTAATATGTTAAAGGTGCTAATGGATAAGTTGACAGTAAGCAAAACTGAATGTGTAATATCAAGTTACAATTACAACTGCAAAATGTGTAACGTGCAATGGGATAAACAGAAGGAATAGAAAGAGTGAAAGGAACAGAGGAAATATTTGAAGTAATAATGACACGCTTTTTCAAAATTAAAGACAGACACTAAACTATAGATTCAGGAAGCTCAGAGAATGTCAATCAGGATGAATTCTAAAAAAATCTGTACTTAGGCAAATCATATTCAAGCTACAGAAAATCAAAGACAAAGAAAAGATCTTGAAAGAAACCAGAGGATGAAAGAAACACAACTTACCTACAGAAGGAGAAGGATAAGAAGTGCATTGGACTTCTCTTCAGATACCACACAAGCACAAAGAGAGGAGTCAAAGCTTTAAAGTGGTGAAACAAAACAAACAACTTACAATTCTGTAAATTCAGCAAAATTATCCTTCAAAAGTAAAGGAGAAATGAAGATTGTTAGAAAAACAAAAATTGAGGGAATGCGTTGAGAATAGATCTGCCTTGCAAGGAGTGTTAAAAAAAAGTTCTTTGGAGGAAAAGATAACAATAAGGTCAGAAATTCAGCTACATATAAAAAAGGAAGAGTATTTAAAAAGGTATAATTGAAGGAAAAATGAAATCTTTCTTTTTTTATTCTTAATTGATCTGACAGACAGAAGTTTGTTGAAAATAGTAATAGTAATAATACATCAGATGATAGCTTATGGATAAGTGAAATGAATGAAAACAATATCAGGACAGAAGGGAGGGATAAAAATGCCCTGCTGTGAGGCCCACTTCATGTGAAGTGGTATCATTATACTTACTTGAAAGTGGACTTAGATTAATTTGTAAATGTATATTGCAAACTGTAGGGCAACCACTAAAAAATGTTTAAATATAATTGATATGCTAAGAAATAGGACAAAATGGAATCTTATAAATTGCTCAGTTAGCACTAGATAAAGCAGAAAAAGAGTAGAAGATAGAAAAACAAAGAAAAACCCACAAAGAACAAGGGGAGTGAATTGAAAACAGTTGCAAATATGGTAGATATTAATCCAACTATATCAATAATAACTGCAATGTGAATGTTCTAAATATGGCAATTAAATGACAGAGACTATCAGAGTGAACTTTTTAAGAAAGCATAAGAAAATATAAGGAAATGGAATAACATTTACAAAATATTGAGAGAAAAAAAGCCTCTCAACTCAGAATTATATTCCCAGTGAGAAATCCTTCAAAAAGAAACAAGAGTTAGAATTTTATCTGATAAATAGAAACTGAGAGTATTCATTGCCAAGACATTTAGTCTATAAGAAACATCAAGGGAATTTCTTCAGGAGGAAGGACTATGATCCCAGGCGTAAATTTTGATCTACAGAAAGAAATTAAGAGGACTAAAAGTGAATTAAATTAAATAAAATTATTTTTTCTTACTTTTCAATGTTATAAAAGTAACATTTTGTAACCTAAATAATATCATCATATATAATTCAACGTATTTTGTGCTTATAGTACATGTAAAAATAAAAGGCATGGCAACACCAGCACAAGAATTGGAAGAGAATTGGGAAAATACTGGCATAAAGTTCTTACACTAAAAATGAAGCAGCATGCTATTATTTGAAGGTAGATTCTGACTAAATAATGCATATTGTATATCCTACAGCAACAACTATAGGAATAAAAATAGAAGTGTAAATAATAAATCAATAGAGGAGATAGAATATAAGAATGCATAAAGAACACAACTGGAAATAGAACAAGAAGATAGAATAGATAAAAGATAGAAAAAATAAGAATTCTGGAAGACTTCAACCCAAGCATATCAATAATTACATTATATTTGAATAATCTAAAAATACCAAGTAAAAAAGACATTACTAAATTGTTTTCGTATTTAAAAAGCAAGCATCAACTATATGCAGTCTAAAGAAGGACTCAAGTATAAAGGCATATATAAGTTAAAAGTAAAAAGATTTAGAATGATACATATACGAACATCAAACAAAAGAAAGCTGAGGCAACTATAACAGATAAAGAAAGCTTCTGATAAAGAAGGATGTTACATAATGACAAATGGGTTAATTATCCAAGATGCCATAAGCAATATAAAATGCATACACACTTAACAAGAAAACTCCAAAATACGTGAAAAAAAATGATGGAACTGAAAGGAAAAATAAAGAAATTCACTATTGTACTTGGAAACTCCAACACTATTCTTTCAATTATCATAGACACAGTAGAAAGAAATTGAGCAAGAAAATAGATCTAAAAATATCATCAACCAAATGACCTAATTCAAAATTATAGAATGCTCAATTCACAACAGCAGAATAACATTCTTTTCAGATGCATATCAGATATTCACTAAAACAGATAGTCTGGGCCATAAAACAAGCCTTTACAAATTTGAAAGAATATTAATTATACTCTGTATATTTTATGACCGCAATGGAATTAAACTAGAAGTCAATAACAGAAAGATATCTTGAAAATATTCTGAAATTAAATAGCATTCTTTTTAATAACACAGGGATCAAATGATAAGTCTCGAGGGAAATTAGAGAATATTTAGAACTGCATGAAAATGGAAATACAGCATATGAATAATAGTGAGCTCAACTAAATCAGATTTTTGAGGGAAATTTATATCATTAAATGCTTATATTAGAAAAGAAAAGATCTAAAATCAGCAATATAATATTACAACATAGAGAAACTATGGAGAGTAGAAAAAACATAAATCCAAAGCAAGAGCAGGAAGGCAATATTTAAGAAAAGAACAGAAATCAATGAAACTGATAAAAAATAATGAAAATTAATAAAACTAAACACTGGTTCACTATAAAATTCAATACAATTGAAAAGTTTCTAGTCAGACTGGCCCGTAAAAGATAAAAGAAAGAAATTACCAATAACAGGAATGAAAGCCATCACCACAGACCCCACAGACATTTAAGTGGTAATGAATTAATACTACAAGCAATTATAAGCCCATAAATTAACAGACTTAGAGGAATGGACAAATTCTTTGAAATACAAAAACTATTAAAACTCACTCAAAAAGAAATAAATAGCCTATGTAGTTCTATATGTGTTTTAAAAATGAATTAATGAATAAAACAATTTCAATGAAAAAAATTTAGATCTCAGAAAACTTTCCTGCCCAATTCCAACATTTGAGGAAGTAATATTTTATGCATGCCTTCAAAAACTTTGAAAAAGAAACACTTTTTAATTCAGTTTTGAGGCTGGCATTATCCTAATATCAAATCAGACAAAGATATTTTAAGACAAGCAAACTACAGACTAGAATCTCTTTAAAATATCAATTCAAAAATCTTTAAGATACATCAAATAAATTTCAGGAAAATATAAAAAGCATAATTCATTGTTAAGAGGGTTTCATCTAAAAAGTGGAAAGGGAGGCCAGCTCATTGGTGTAGTGGGTAAGTTTGCATGCTCCACTTCAGCGGCCTGGGGTTCACTGATTCAGATCCCGGCGCAGATGTACACACTGCTTATCAAGCCCTGCTGTGGCAGGCACCCCACATATAAAGTAGAGGAATATGGGCGCAGATGTTAGCTCAGGGCCAATCTTCCTCAGCAAAAAGACGAAGATTGGCGGCAGAAATTAGCTCATGACCAATCTTTCTCAAAACAAAAAAAACAAAGGAAAGGTTGTTTATCTTTTGAAAATCATGCAAAATAATATACCATGTTAGCAGACTAAAGAAGAGCCGCATTAATTATCGTCTCAATAGATGCAGAAAATCTGTATGCCAAATATAAAAAAGAAATAACTATGAGGAAAGAAATGAAAAAGATCTAGGTGAACACAATGCATCCATACAGAACCTGAAATACGATAACGTACACCTGAAATTTACACAATATTAAATCCAATATGACATCAATAAAAAAAAATTATAATAAAAAAGATATAAATATTTGGAGGGTTACACAATGCCCATGCATTGGAAGATTAAATGTTGTTAAAATATAGACTCACTCTAATTTTTATGTGAATCTAATGTAATCCCAATAAATAACTCAGTTTTTTTTTGGTAGATATCAACAGCCGATACCAAAAATTATATGGAAGGATAATGGAGCTACAATAATCAAAGGATTTCTGAATACAAAGAATAAAATTCGAGGCCTGATACTCCCAAGTTTCTAGATTTATTATAAAATAATCAAGACAGCTTGGTTTTCTTGAAAGCATAGACACATTTCTCACTGTAACTGAATAGAAATAGTCTCGTGCAACTCTAAATTATTGATTTTTAAGAAAATGTCAAAGGCAATTTAATGAAGAAAGAATAGTCTTTTCAACAAATGATACAGAAACAATTGAATTCTCATGTGCATAAAAATGAACTTCAACCTATATATTATATTATACGTTGTGCAAAAATTTATTTAAAATACATCATAAAGCTAAATATGAATCAGGAATTTCTAAAATTCCTAGAAGAAAATCTGCAAGACTCAGGCAGTTTTTAAATACAAGAATAAAACCAACAGGTGTGGGGTTTCTTTCTGGGAAGAATGGAAATATTCTGAAACTGATAGTGCAAATGGTTGCACAACATTTTAAATGTATTAAAAACCACCAAATCATGTACTCTAATGTGGTAAGTTTTATGTACATTATATCGTAATAAAAACAATTGCAAAAAATGGGCAGTTCTAAATACCAACTTTAGATGCTAAACAGATATGACCAATATGCACATGAAATGCTCGTTGGATCATTAGTCCTTTTGAAATGCAAATTATAATCACATTGAGAATGGCTGAAATATTGTATATGTGTTATAAATATAATTATCTCTCTAATCTATCATCATCTGCCATCCTTCTTTACCAAGAGCTGAAAAAGATATAGTAAAACTCACCTGAAACTAATATCCATTTCTGGTGGGAATTCAAAAAGGTAGAACTCTTTTGGAAAACTTTGACATTATTTTGTAAAATTAAACTTATACCTACAATTTGATGTAAAACTTTGTCTCCTGTTTACTCAAGAGAAATGAAACCATATATTCATTCAAATACCTGTACATGAATGTTTATACTAGCTGTATTTATAATTCTCAAAAACTAGAAACAAGGCAAATATCCTTTAACTACTCAAAAGTTAAAGTATCTGTGGTAGGGTTATGCAATGAGATATGTGTCAGTAATTTAAAAACATTATTGATTCACATAAAATCATAGATAAACCTTTAATCCATTTTCTAGTTGTAAGAAGTCAGACACACAAGGCTAAGTATTGTTTGACCACCTTTATATGACATTCTGAAATAGAAAAAATATACGGTTAAAAAGGAATAGTTAGGAGTTGGCTACAGAAGTACCTCATAAGGGAGTTTTTGGATAGATGGAATTAGTCTATATGGAATTGTTTTGGAAGATACATAATTCTATGCATTTGTCAAAACTCATAAAACTACAACACAGTAAATTTTATTATATGTATCTTTTAAATCAACTGGAATGGAATGAAGATTATTAAAAATAAATCTCACTGAATTAAAAAGTAATTAACAATGGCACTGATGGGGTGAAAAAGAAAGAAAAATGATCGTAGGAATTTGAAAACAGTGTTTTGACCACATACTGTAAGCATGAAAAAAACAGGCTACTCTCGTGGGTATTACATCCGTAAAACAATAATGAGCTCCTATAAAAAGAAATACTCGGAAGCAAGAAATAAATCTTCGTTGTTAAAAATATGATAGCACCAACAAAAAACTTAGTAGAAATAGTAGAAAAAATTTATGGAATTCCCTCTGAACTAGAAAAGGAAAGTAAGAGGCAAATATAAGATGTGTGAGGAACCATCTAGTGATTTCAACCTCTACTCAGCCCTCGACTACCTCCTTGAATTCACTTTGCACTACTCCTGCCCTTTCCCAGCGCCTCCTCTTATTTCAATCCCCGGATTCTGCAGGAGTTTTTCAGTCCTAGGGACTTAGTGCTGGGATGTTCCTTTTCTCTGTCTGGAGCACTAACCCTTGGATCACTGCATTGTTGCATTCCTTTCATCTTTCAGATATAATCTCAAACATTCAATTCAAAGCAAGCTATTGTAATTCCTTTTCTCTTCTGCCAGTAACTGTTTATGGCATTGGTTTATGTTCACCATAGCACTGCGCAGTTTCTGAAATAATCCTGCTATAATGTGAGTTTGAGGTTAGTCTTGTGTACAGTTTTAGCACCAATAGCTAGAGGAGTTCTGGCATATATGCGAAGCAAAAATGAGGGTGGGGAGAGAGAGAGAGGAAGAGGAGGAGAAGTAGAAAAAAAAGAAAGGAAGGAAAGAAGGAAACAAGGAAGGAAGGAAGGAAGAAAAGAAAAAAGAAAGCTGACATGACAGAAATTACCATACGAGATGTACAGAGTGACACATTAGATATTCAAAAAATTCTAATCATATCATCATGGCTTCGTAATAGCTCTGTTCAAGTGAAATAAAGGTATATATTTGTATTTGTAAGCTGTCATGGAAAAATATTTCACTTCCTTAGTGTATTTTGTGATTGTATCATGTGTAGAAGATATAATTCAGATCATATTTTTATTACCTAATTAAATAAAATTTGTCAAACATATACAGTGTTAGGGGAGCAATAATTAACTAATTTAATGAATATATTTCAAAGATTTTATGCTCATTCACATATTTATTAACCGTAGTGCAAATAAAATGAATCTTATAGATTACCTAAAAAAGTCTGAATGACTTTGACTTGATGTCAATTAGTAAATTAGCTTATGTTAATTTCTTAAGTGTTACAAAGGAAGCATAATTTATATTAAAGTATTCTTTAACTGGAAAACTAAACTATAATCATCATTCTCTTCCAAAATAGATTGCAATTAATTGGGAAACTTTGCCACATCTGTTTTTATGTGATATTTACAAATCAATGCTCATTTGCAAGAGATCATCATCCCTAATAAAACCAAAAGTTGGTCTTTAGCATCCTGAGTACAATGTATTCAGAAGGGTAAAATGAGACAAGACACATGTTTCTAACCTCAGCAAATTTTGGTATTGTGTTTTTATGTTGTGAAAACATTATTACTGGAATGGATTTTGAAAAGTCCTTATAAATTTCTCATTAAACACTTAAACCTAGAGGATTTTTTGTGAATTTTTTTCCCTTCTCCCTCATTACATACAGATTTGAAATAAGTAGCAAAAAGTATGGGCAAAATTAGATAAGTGACACATTAGAGAGAAAGATCGAGAGATGACAGATAGATAATTTGTTCAAAGGAGGATAAACAGAGATAAAGCCATGACCAATAAGAGTAATAGAAATATACAATTCAGGGCATTGTAGTTGCATTATGGAAGATTAAATTTGGGTTCTGAACTTCCAGATTGTTCGATATCCAAGTAAATACAAACTATCTGATCTTCTGCCTGTTCCTTTGGAAACCTCCATATAACGTGCCTTTTTTGACAGCGTGGGGAATTTAAAAGAAGAAAGCAGCTTTAAGCAAGTTAGCCTTTAAAAATTATTATAAAATTTCCTTTGATCCCCATAATACAGCTTTCTTTGATGTATTAAAAGAATGTTTTAATTAGCTATTTGTATGGTTTATTGGTTTTAGTTTGCATCTGAGGAAAAAAACACTCAACTGGAATTTAAATCTTTATACAAAATCTACTAAATCTTTTGTTCCTTTGTAAGGATTGCTTCAAGGGAAATGTTGAGTTCAGTTAACAAGCCTGTGATATTTACGAAAATGAAAGAGACTTCTTTCAACTAAGCTATGCAGTATTTAAAAAGCTCTCATATTTTTAGACACCAAAATAGCAAAAATCTCTGTTGAATTATCCAAAACGGCAGTTCTGAAAGGGAATGGCCTCTAATTCTCAGTCACCGTGATTTATCACATCCATAACATTTTACGGTTTTTAAGTCAGAAAAAAAACGGAATTTGTTAAGATGTTAAAAGTACTTTTTCATCTTTAAAATAAACAATCCCATTTCCCCTGGAAATTAAAAAAAAAGGATCAAATTAATATGGATTGGAAATTGTGGGCAATTTCACAGGCAAACCTTTTTGATAAGGAGTCTATACAAGATACACCACAGACACGGGAAACACTACAGTGTTTGTGATGTGGCTCTTTGCCCACAGGCAACCAAATTTAATGAACTAAAAAATGCTTTCCACGACTGCAACTCCTTTGGGAAACTTTAAGACAGTAGTAACTAGATAACTGATGTTTTAGAGATACATGAAAATTTTGTTAGCAGTTATTCATTTCTTTTCATAATTTTTCCCTTCATTTGAGGATGCTATTTTCTCCCCCATATGATTCTTTGTAAATATCTGTAGCATGATTTAAGCAATTAAATGCATTTCACTTACTATTTTCCTATAATTGATCACTATATAAGTAATCAATGAGATTTAAAAACCCATGCTTCTGAAAGCTTAACATGACTACTTTTCAATAATAAAACAATGATTTAAAAAGTAGATAAATTGTAACACAACATGGTATTAATATTTAAAGTATTCTAGGGGGCTGGCCCCGTGGCGCAGCAGTTAAGTTCACACTTCTCAGTGGCCCTGGGTTCACAGGTTCGGATTCCCAGGTGTCGACATGGCACCGCTTGGCAAAAGCCATGCTGTGGTAGGTGTCCCATGTATAAAGTAGAGGAAGATGGGTACGGATGTTAGCTCAGGGCCAGTCTTCCTTAGCAAAAAGAGGAGGATTGTCAGTAGTTAGAACAGGGCTAATCTTCCTCAAAGAATAATAAATAAATAAAATTAAAGTATTCTAATCTTTAATTTCTACAGTAAACTTAGTTAAACATTGATCCCTTAAGAAGGTGCTTATAGCTATTTTCCCATTAATATCAGTAAAATAATCAAATGATTTTCAGGTCTCTGAATTGTGTCTGGCTACTATCAATACCTGAAAGGTCACGGCCACCTACTATTCACGAAGTCATATAAATAGCACATAGGAACAACATAACATGTACAGTGACCAAGCAGTTCTATAGATAGATGCTAAAAATATGACATTAACTGATAAATGTGAGATATATAATTATGTCTACTCTATGGTTGAAATAAATTAATGTGTATGAACAGAATAATATGAGATGAAACAAAGTGTTGGCACTATTAGAATGGTAGAAATTGAAAAGCTGGAAACTTTGTCCTAAAGGATTATGTTGTATCAGGTATAAAATGCAATTTAAGAGTTCTTAATTTTCCTGAAAGACAGAATGCCTGGACCAGATGTGTAAAAGTATCAATACACATGAATCTATTTTTTTGACTCTCAAATGAAAAAATATAGCATAACCAAAAATGAACTGATGAGATGTGTTAGATCTTGTACTCCTTTTTCACGACCCTCCAGTAGTGCAAGTCACATACAGCCAAAGACTCTGATAAACAATTGCAATCATTAGTTCAGATTCTGAGAAAAGTTCAAAGTCATGTATAAGATTCAAACTGGGCCCTGGTCTGTCAAAGTAGAAACACCCATAATAGTAGAGAATCTATGATGATATCTGGAACAGTATTCATCCTTCTCTAACAGGAGGCTGATTTCTTTCCAGATGATGAATAAAGAATGAGGTGTGGAATTGAAATTTCAGTTGTGGAGTTGAAAGAGATAATCAACCCATGTGTGTTCATATTTCCCAGAGAAAGAAATATGGCTAAAAATCTCCTATCCCCACAGATAATCATGGAAATAAACATTGGCAATATATCCCAGACTCCCTGAATCTTGCAAGTGTGGAAAATCAGGTTGCCAATTGTTTTGACATCACCCCAAAATACTAGTTATATCGATATAATTCTCATAATTAAATTAACAATTTCTCTGGTAGGATAAAAACAAGTGTGATTCCAATATGGGCATATGAGTGGTCAAAGGGCTTATAATAAACTGTATATTTATGTTAGCACGTTATTGCCCTCATCACTTTGATGTACATCCTCATGACTAGTTGCTATAGCCAGATTGTTTTTGCTAGCAATTATTGCCTAAAGCATAACCAGAATGTACGATTCACTGCTTCAGTTAGGTTCAGAAGCCACTTTTCTATTGGTTGGGACATTATAAAGCAAGGAACATCAAGGGTCAGATATGGGAGAGTAGAAACAGTCCACCTGCAGAGCAGGCCGGTCCGTCCTTACTGAGGCACACACCAGATCTCCATACAAAGCCACGAGAAGCTTAGCTAGGAAAAGCTTCAATAGTGACCCAAAGAACTGAACAAAGAAAATCTTACTGATTTTTGTAAAACAAGTCGAGTTTGGATTAGACAAAATACAAATAAAAACTAATAAAAAATTTACTATAAGAGCCAGCATGTGGTTAATTTTTTACAATGGCTCATGTGCACTTGAAAAGAAGATGGATATTCCGCATTTGTTGGGTGCAGAGCTCTGCATACGTCATTTTGATTACAGTGCTTAATAATATGAAACAAACATTTAATATCCTTTCTGTTTGTTGTTCTTTTTCTATTAGCTACTGAGAGAGACTGTCAAATATCAGTCCACTATTGTATTTCTATATTATATTTTAATTTTCTGACATAATCGCTGATTACTTGGAGAATTCAATTTATTTGTCTTTAATGGAATTACTCTATTGGACTCGATTCTACTATCTTAGCATTTCTTTCTATTTTTCCCAATTACTTTTTCTGATTTTATCATTTCTTTCTTATTTTGGATGGATCAAGTATTTTTTAAGCCTCTTTTCTGTAGTAACATCAAGTATGCATCATTTTATTTTCCTTTTAGAAGTTATCCTAGTAGTTATAGCATGTATCTTTGACAAGTTAGATCCTGACTTAAATAATTGCTTTTACCACTTAGCAAACAATGCCAGGATCTTACAAACTTCAGCCACATTTACACTCTCCTACTTTTTTCTGTTGTTGTTATCATGTATTTTAATCCTACTTATTTTCTAATGCATGCACGATACTTTTACTTTATAAAATCAGTATAAAAGATAATAGATTTCTCATGATACTTATTTTTCCAGTGATCTGTATTCTGTCTTGCATCTAGAATGATCTTCTATCTGATGACGTAACTTTAATATTTCTTTTAGTGTTGTCCCTCTGTGAATGTATGAATAATTTCCCTCATTTTTTTGTTAAAATATTTTAATTTCATCTTTCTTTTTAATTTTTTGAATTTTATGTTGACAAACATTTTCTTTCAGCAATTTAAAGATATAATTTCAGTATCTTCAGAGTTCCATTTTTCTCTGTTTAAAAGTCCTGTCTCAGCGACATTGTTTCTCTTTTAACATATTGGGAGATGTACCTTTGTGTCTCCTTTTTTTGTTTTTGGCTGCTTTAAACTAGTCTCTTCACTTTTTCCGTTGGTTCCAGCAGTTTACAGTTATGTTTTTAAATGTGATTTTCCTTGTATTTCTTAATATTCACATAGATTATTTAATATTTGATTTGATTTTTTGTCAGTTTTGGAAAAGTCTTGGCCAATATTTCCTAAACTATTGCTTCAGCTCCTTTCTACATGTCCTGAGACTTTACCTACATGAAATCTTAGAGCTCTTCACTAACCTCCCTCTGCCTAATATGCAGTTTCTCTATATTTGCCGTATTTTTTTCTTGTCTGTCTTCTTCAATTTGAATATGTTTCTACTGATTACTTTTCTACTTTTAGCCATTGCATTTTTCAAGTTTAGATTTTCTTATTGGTTTTTATGTGTGTATTCTATCCAACAAATTCTCTATGCTTTCGTGTATTTTATTGAACAATAAAACCATAGTTATTTTAAAGCCTGTGAGTGGAATATGAAACTGTCATTGTGTTATAGTTCAGGGCTCAGTTCGTACGGTCTTTTTTTATGTTTTCTTCATTTTGAGTCGCATGGCCCTATTTCTGTCATGCCTGGTGGATTATTTTACTAAATGTTGTATATTAGATATTAAATTTAAAAAGCTTCAAAGGCCTTAGAAATGATTTAATTTTCTTTAGGCTAGTAAATAAGGGATAGGAAGACCACCTTGATCCAGTCAAATATGGTTTATTTTCTTTCTTCTATTATTCCTAAGGCATAGTAATTTAGAGGTTTCAACTGAGAGTCTAGAGTAACAATCAGGGCTTCTCCTCATCCAGAGTTTCTGAAATTCCCTTTTTCCACCATGACCACAAGAATGAAAAATCTCCACTGAGATTTTTACTCTTCAGTAGCTGCTACACAAAAGTAGCCCTTTGTCCCTTCTTCTGGCTTTTCTGCTCTCCGGGCTGTTATGTTATATCCTGTCATTTGGCGGCCCATTAGTATCCAATGCAGCAGTCTGAGGCCGGAGAAGGAGAACTCATTGTCTATTCTCTAAACTCTGTGGGTCTCAGTGGCCCTCACTGTTGAACTAGCCCAGCCTGGCGATCATTATCACGCAGAATCCATTAGGTGTCTCGCTGTTACTCAATACGATCCCTCTCAAGGAAAAAAATCACTCCTGCATTTTCTGTTATTCTGGTGAGCCCTTGAAATTTCATCATAAACCATTATCATTATACACATATTCATTTATAAAATGTTTTCCATAGGGAAAGAGAAAAGGGACATTTAATACAATTAAACATTGTGCTTAGCAAATTAGGAAAAAATCGTTAAAACATAGCCTTTGTTGCTACCGGCTTAACTAATTATAATCAAATACAAATCAAATTATAATTATAATCAAATGTAAATGCATGTTATGTGTTGCTATAGTCTGAATTTGTGTTCTCTCCAAATTCATGTGTTGAAACCTAATCCCTGAAGTGATGGTATTGGAGGTGGAGCATTTGGGAGGTGAGCAGATCATGAGGGTGAAGTCTTCATGAATAGGATTAGTGCTCTCATGAAAGAGACCACAGATAACTTCCTTTCTCCTTTCCACCACGTGAGGACACAGCAAATAGACAGCCTTCTATGAACCAGGAGGCAAGCCCTTACCAGCAATTGAATCTGCCAGCAGCTAGAACGTGGGACTTTCCAGCCTCAAGAACAGTGAGAAATGAATTTCTCTTGTTTATAATCCATCCAGTGTAAGGTATTTTTGTTACGGCAGCCTGAATGGACTAAGATTTGTGCCATGCATTCTTTTAGGCATTGGGGAACTACAATAAATGAGGTAGTTTTAACAGGATTCTGTCTCCATCACAAACCACACCACAACACAGTGGATTAGAAAAGCAGACATTTAGTCTCACCCTATTGGGTCTCCAGGTACACGGCAGAGCATTTGATCTATGCTGGGCTATTTCACCTCCAGAAGCAGGGCTATTTCACCTCCAGGCTTGGCTCCCCATTCCACATTGGTCTCTATTATTTACTTATTTTCAAGTCACACACGCATACCCACACCATGAGTATTTATTTATTTATTTATTATTATTTTTTTGCTGAGGATGGTTCGCCCTGAGCTAACATCTATGATAATCTTCCTCTATTTTGTATGTGGGTCACTGCTACATCATGGCCACTGACAGGTGGCGTAATTCCTCACCTGGGAACTGAACCTGGGCTGCTGAAGCAGAGCTCACCCAACTTGACCACTAGGCCTGCACATCATGAGTATTTATTTTAAGGCCCAGACTGAAAGGACAGCACATACTCAGGGGAAGCTTTTCTCATGGCATTGTCAGAAAGACAAGTAGGCAAGAAGAAACATGCAAGACCTCTTAAGGCCTAGGGTTTAAACTGATAGATGCCACTTTCACCAAAATTATTTTCAGCTGAGATAAAACTCAAGTTTGGGGAAGAATTACTCTATTCCTCTGGTTAGCAGAAATGAAAAATGACATGGAAACGACCATAAATACACAGAAGGGTAAAGAACAGAGGCCAATAATAATTCACTCTATTGTATTTGTGCACTTGGTTATAATTACTCATATCCCTTCCATATGCAAAGTATATTTACTCCCATATCAAAGTCTCTCAAAATCTCATCCACTCATATCATTAGCCTTGAAGTCCATCATACCATGTTCTGCTCTAGGGCTGGATACTGTTCTTCATGATCTGAAGATCTATGAAAAGACTAGTTATTTGCCAAATGCACCCAATAATGGGACAGGAACAGAATAACTGCAATTAAAACTCTCATTTGAAATGGGGAAGAATGAAAATTACAGAGCAGTTAGTGCTTCCTAATTAGGAAATCCTGCTGGGAAAAATAGTGTCAGGTTCTCCGTCATAGTAGACATGGACATGGCTTATTTCCTAATTATGTTTCAGATTTGTTCCCTGGAATTTGCTCCCCAGTATGTTGTTTCCCAAGGATCTTGGATTATTCCTCTGCAAGGTCTTTCCTTTTCTCCTCTCCTCCTTGGCGTCTTTTGCAAAAAGCTTTGTAGAATATTCTCTTCTTCATGCCTCAGCTACTTTATCTGCCTGCTTCCTGAATGTAAAAAGTGGGGTAGCAGAAGTCATTTTTATATTAAACTGTCTCCATCTCTTTCAATCCAGTCTGTCACCAGTTTTGCCAATACAACTCTCTCAATAAGCTTGTGGTTTTCTTTGGTATTTGGTTCGAGTCTGGTTCATGCTTCAAAAGTCAAACATAAGTTCTTTTTTCAGACATGCCTCTTTAGATTTAATTATAGGTGTGGAAACTTTTTTCTGGCCAATAAGATCTGTTAGGCATCTTGTTAATTTTTTCAGAGATTTTAAATTTTTCAGAGATTTTAGGAGATTCAAGAAGTTTTTCAGAGATTTTAAGGGTGCCATGGAAACACCTTTGTTTTGGTCCATGCCAGTGGGCTGTATTTTTTTTTTTAATTTTTTTTCTTTTTATTAAGATTATGATAGTTTACAACCTTGTGAAATTTCAGTTGTACATTAGTGTTAGTCATCTTGTAGGTGCACCACTTCACCCTTTTTGCCCTCCCCCATCCCCCTTTCCCCTGGTAACCACCAATTAGTTCTCTTTGTCTATATGTTAACTACCACCTATGAGTGGAGTCATACAGAGTTCGTCTTTCTTTATCTGGCTTATTTCACTTAACATAATACCCTCAAGGTCCATTCATGTTGTTGTGAATGGGACAATTTTGTCCTTTTTTATGGCTGAGTAGTATCCCATTGTATATATATATACCATATCTTCTTTATCCAGTCATCAGTTGCTGGGCACTTAGGTTGCTTCCACATCTTGGCTATTGTAAATAATGCTGCAATGAACATAGGGGTGCATGGGACTTTAGGAATTGCTGATTTCAAGTTCTTTGGGTAGATACCCAGTGGGCTGTATTTTAATGGCTATGCTGTTGATTTGATCTTTGTCCACAGGTTGTATCTTAATTTAAGACTATTTAATTGGCACAAACAATAAAATATAAATTATTGGCAATAGTCTTCTTTTCCCTATCCTTTCCTCTCCTTCTCTCTCTCTCTGACTTTCTCGGATAAAGTAAGAAATAAGTTTATTTTTCTCCAGTATGATTTAAAACTGTCCTTATATCCAGATTTCTCATCACTCTATGTTCAATATAATAATAATATTATAATAGCATTATATTTGTTGCTAAAGTCTTACCGAATATAATTTATTAGGTGCTTACTTTGTGACAGGCTCTGTTCAGTGCAAGCTCAAGCAAAAAGTTTAATTAACCTGGACTATGTCCTTCTCAGTTAATTACTATTTGAGGGGCTAGTAACCAAAGATATTGATCTTAGTGAAATTTGTGTGTAGAAACTTCCCTCAAAATCTTCATATCCTAGCAGAAGCTCTGTATTAGATCTATTGTCTTAACTCTTAGTACAATTTGAAATAATTATCTTTGACAGTGAGGAGTACTCCCATGAAAAGGTATGGGCAAAAATAATATGGTAATAAGTAGAAGAGAGAAGAAATTGAGGGAATCAGATTTAACAATTACTGTAGTCTCTTTGTAAAAAAAATCATGAAATATATGTACTTTTAAAGCAAAGTGATTGTAACATACCGGCTTCAGTGTGAAGCATATGTCATAAAATCTCCTCTAACTCCTCATCCCAATGTATACCTAATTCTCTGTCACCCTCCACATTCATTGAAGACCTTGATGCTTTGAATTATATTCCTCCTCTATCTTTCATCTCTTGTCATCATGTGAGCTTTCAATATCCATATAAATACGTTAATACACACCATAAAAACAATTTTCATTGTCTCTTCAAATTAAATAAGCTCAACAGCTCTCAAATTCAACTGCCCATTTTCGTTGCCATAGTCAGCCTTGTAATCACCCTCAGAGATAATAAATGTCAGTATCAAAGTCTTCAGTCACAGCTCTGTATCCACTCGGGTCGTTTTTGTACCACTTTGCTTTCTCTTTAACCTCATCAAAGCATTTTGTTTAAAGTGATCCATTAAGGATCACTTTATCTGATAACCTACTGATTGGATTTCCTTTTTTGTTGAATTTGTATTTTATGGTCAACCACATAATTTCTCTCTTACTAGATATCTCAGTGCTATTGCATTTTTGCTACACTGCATCTCCTGTCTTCAAATAGCTGTGCCAGGATCAGTCCTAAAATCTCCCTAATTTTTCTCAGGGACTCAGCCCCGAAAAATTACTTCTGGAGAAATGTATACAATTCTGCAGAAAGGTGTCATTAGAAATTCTGCGTTTCCAGGGCTGGCCCCGTGGTTAAGTTCGCGCGCTCCCCTGCTGGCGGCCCAGTGTTTCGTTGGTTCGAATCCTGGGTGCGGACATGGCACTGCTCATCAAACCACGCTGAGGCAGCGTCCCACATGCCGCAACTAGAAGGACCCACAACGAAGAATATACAACTGTGTATCGGGGGGCTTTGGGGAGAAAAAGGAAAAAAAAAATTAAAAAAAAAAAAAAGAAATTCTGCATTTCCAAATTCACTTTCCCTTTCTACTCAACATCTTCTCCAACCCCACCACTAACGAACATCATTTTTATCCTCCTTTTCAAAGTCAGTCTCTCAATTTTTCCCTTTGACCACATTCCATATGTTCAGAAACCATGATTTCTGTAAATAATACTCTTTCCTCTTCATGATTTTCCCCTCCATGGGCTCATTCAATACTATAATCATATATTCAAGCCTGTGCTATCCTAAACAGTAAAAGAAAACTGTCCTTTGACCTTACATTCTTATCTAAGCATTCTTAGTATGTCTCATCACCTTCAAATCTAAAATTTTCAAGAGTAGATTTATTCACTGTCAGCACTTTTCACATCACACTCACTGATCGGTCCTGTGCAATTTGGCTTTTAACACAAGATATCCATTGGCAGTTTTCTGATTGAGGTCATCTATGACATATCAGTTTCCAAGTAAAAAGGAGATTTTAAAAAATCCAGTTTACTTGGTGGTCTCCAAATCTTTGCTACTTTAGCCACAATTATCTACCCTTTCCGTGAATGTGCCTCAATACATTCGATGATACATTATGTAGCTCCCCAGGCCGAACTAATTTATCCTAGTCTGTGACTAGTCTTAATTAAGCGCTTGATTTGAGAAGTTAGCATGATGAAATAGAAACAGTGCTGGAGACTTGGCATTTGATCATCTTTAAAATATTATGGCTGTCTCTTAAAGAACTCAATATAAATCCAATATATGTGAGAGGGCCAGAGTGTTTAGAAAACAGTTGACCAAGGTAGTAAGAATGAGAGATACTTTCTCTCCCATTTTCTTTTTAAGAGTATGTTAGATTGAGAACTCTGATAAGTTCCTGCTTTTCAGCCAAGTCACTCAAAGGACACCCTTTCAACATTGACCCTTTGGAAATAAACTGATCGTGGCTTTGGCTTCTAAACCTGTACAGGAAATTGGATTCTCTGCTCTGTCATTGAACTTCGTTCCTGACAAGGACTGCTGGTGTGTTCCTTCTTTGTGGTTCAGATAAAGGCTCAAATTGGGAAAGAAAGAAGGAAATGTCAAACATCAAATGGAAGCCATGGGCAAAAGCATAATAAATTAAATTCAAGAGAAGTAATTTCAAGTTTTTAAATATGAATGTGGCTTTAAGACTTTTTTGGCCATGACAATTCTTTACATATATTGTGGGATATTGGCTGTATTTTGAAGTGTTTATGTTGCTCCCTCAGAAGTGCCATATAATCTCACATCTAATTTCTTTCCTACATGTTCAGCACTGTTTTTTCGACAATATTATGTGGCTCTTGATGATGCAAAACGCTTTTATTATTTATTTATTTGTTTGTTCATTCATTTATTTATTTTTACTGTTTTCATTTGTCTTTACCATTTATCCTGTGTTTACACGTAAAATATATTTTTAATGAACTGATTTATACTCACTTGAGTAAATGCACATGATACTAAAAGATACACCAATGAAGCCTTAAATTTGGAATATTTTAATGCTTGTGAGGTTTGCAAATAGAATTTGAAAAGTTATGTTTATGTAATTGGATTACCTGTGCACAGGTATATATATTTTAAAGTCATTGTGTTATAGTTGGCAGCACTAGCTACAGAAAAGCTGTGGACATTTGCTTGTAATACAGCTTCCCTATTTTAAATCTCTTCTCTACACTATTTTTAACCTTCTCTGTAACTATTATTCCCTTAGTTATTTGTTTTAATATATATGAGAGATGTTCCATGCTACTCAGTGCATAAAAGCATTAGCAAACCCATTCATATTTTGAAATATGAAAGAAAACATTTAAAATTAGTTCTGAGTTTATGTTTATACACCAAATATGGTCGACTGAATCATTTTATCTAGTTACAAATGAGAAACACATTATTATAAGAAGCTGAACAAAATTAAACACAATTAAATATACAATTTCTGTACAAAACAATTTTAAGTTGTAAAACATCATCATTGATGAATAAAATTTAAAACATAGAAATTGGTCTCAGACTTAATTTCAGTTCATTATTCACAAAATAGTTTGTATATAGAAGTGTTCTAATTTGATTAAGGGGGGTCAGTTGGTTAAAATCCCCTTCAGGCGGCCCAGTGTTTCGGGAACTAACACCTTCAGTTACATGTAGTTCATAGTTTTTCTTGTTGTTCATAATTGAAAAACTATATTCAGCTATGTTCTCTTATTTGAAAATTACCATTATCACAATTTATTAATGTTAAGCTAATAAGATATACGTTTGACATTTTTATCAAGATTCCTTATATCTTTGATTTTCTGACATAGATACAAACACTTTCCAGTATAGCACCAGCAGCAGAGTTCTGACCAGTGGCTTCCTTGAATCTCTGGGAGACCTGAGAGGTTTAAATAGGTATCACAATGACATGGTGGATTCTGGAATTTGAGTCTTAACAGCATCTGATCATGTGTTTTTCTCAGTAACTGAGAGAAACAAAATAAGCTGAAAAGAGCGAGCTTTTTCTAGGTCAGCAGCCTGGGACTTCTCCTTGTGTCAGGAATCATTCATTTTAGTAATGCAGCGTCAGCATAATGCTGATGTTCAAAACAAAACTGTCACAGATGGTATGCTTTAAAATAGAACCTGTGTTGAATATGAATTAGGTTTTACCTTGTTGTGGAAAAAATGGGAGTGGATCTACTTGAGGCCAAGATTTGAGTCCCCACTGATAAAACACGAACAAGAAGTGGTTCAGAGGGCATTTTTAAAACGTCTTTCTTATTTATAACGCTAATCTAGTAATGATAATATGCACACATACAGGCATTCTATCAATGTGGGAAATGAAAGACATGTAAGAAAGATGTTGTTTTAAATGTGTGTATTTAACTAATTGAATAAACAATGAAAACCTGGTAAGAGTTTATATTTAGCCACAAGAAAAAAAGAAAAGTGAATAAAAGCAAACAATCATGTATTTTGTATTCCTTTTCTAGTGATATATAACTTCCCCACTTTTTATTATTCTCTTAGATCCTAGAGGTAACCAAGGAAAATCTCCCAATGTCCAATTAGATGTCTGAATTATAGAAGCAAAGAAATGGCACTCCTTTAACTTATGGCCTGTGGAGATCACAGATCTAAACTCAATGCATCTCATTCCCAAATCGTTTCTTTTGTTCCATTTTTTTAAAAAGCTGTGGCAATGTTATTCATATCTACTGGATAGCGTGTGCCTTTTAAGAAAAGGAAGGAGATGTATGTGAAATACTCCTAAGCACAGAGTTAGAGGATTAATGTTCAAGTTCCTAATTTAATGTTATTGTTTATCTAATATGATCTTGGAAAAGACATTTATACTTTCTGATCTTTTATTTGTTTTTCTGTAAAATGAGAAACTAATATCTTTTTAACTTGAATGACTATTTTGTGGTACAAATGAAATGCAGTATATAAAATTCCATTGATTAATATAATAAACCACCAAATTATTATTTTGTGACTATTATTATTCCCACTAGATTTTTTTTCTTACAATTCACTCAAGCTGTATACAACTACCAGACTTTGAGATACAAATTCAAGGTACGATCATTGCTCATTCTAGCTAGTAATAGGTGGGATAGGAAAGGGTACTAAAGAATAAGACTTACATAAATGACACTGCAGGGGTTGACTCAAGAGAAACAGCCAGAGCGGTGGGTCACAGTATGTAAAAAAGAACATCACAATCAGTCATAAATCATGTCACAGTCAACCTAGAAATTGTAAATTTTGATATGTTTTTTACTTTTTACAACTAATTTGGAAATTGGGAAGGAATTGGAAATATAACGAAATAAGGAATCTTATCCATCTTGCTCACTGCCATGTGCATTATAGCACAGTACTTGGTACATAACAGGTATTCAATAAAAAATATTTCTTAAGTGAATAAAGGAATCAATGAGTGAGTGATTGAGAGTATAAATAAATTCATAGGCCTAAGTAAAAGCAATTGGGAAAGGCAAAAGATGAGAAAAATATCCTTAGCTTCTCTTTCTTCTGTACTACTCAAATCTATTTGGAAAGCCCTGATTATTCTACTTCATGTATCATGAATCCATTTATTCCTTTCCTTTTCCATTGCTGAATCTTGATTTAGACATAATTATTGTTCCCTATATAACTGCAATGATTTCCAAATTTATTTTATTTTTGGCTTCCTGTTTCATTCGTCCCCTCAAATACATTCACCACACAGCTAATAAAATGTTCTTTACATAATGTTGATCATTTAGGTTATGCCTATGTCTAAAATCTCCCAATGACTCCTTTTAAGGAATCCCAGACCCCTGTACATTTCACTGAATCATTCAAACATTTTCTCAGCCTTTACCTCAATTGCAGTGGCACCAATTTCCCATTATACTCTAGATCAAACTGCTTGCAGACCCACAGTGTGCCAAGCTTTTGCATCCCCAACTGTCCTATTCATTTCTCTTCCCACAGTATCACCTTCCTGTCTCCATCTTACCTTTGTCCTTTTCCAGACTAGCCCCAATCCATTCTTCAAAAATCAGTTCAGATGATACATCCATAGATAACATTTAGATAGTCCCAAAACAATCCCCTTAATTCTTTGTAAACTTAATATTTTAAAAATGATGAGTTAGTACCAATTCCTGACATAATACTTTTGACTTTTCTCTAAAATGCAGAGATACATTTAACTAAAAGAATATACTAAATATTGCTCAAGCAATTAAGCACCATTTAAACAAAAACAGATTCAAAATATCTGAAATTCAAAATATCAAAATATCAAGAAAATAATGTGTAATTTCTAAAATAAATTAGTCCTCCCAGTTTTTCATATAGTCTTCAGAATGTAAATGAACAATGAACTATTTCTTTAAGTTTCAAATCCTAGTTGATAACAACTGTTGTGTCCGTCTTCATGCTACAACAGAGCATTAAGTTGATCTGTTACAAACTCACATTTTTCAGTAATGCAGAAGTCAAAAGCTAGGTCACGAGGCTAAAACATGCTTAGTCATTGGTTTTATTATTTTAGCAGAAAAACATCTTTAGTTTCTAGTCTCTTTCCTATGTTTTCAAGTTATCCTGAGTACAGAATGTGACAAACTGTATTTTTGTATGTATGTGAAGAATCCATGAGTAATGGAGAATTTCAAATAAAGTGAGCACACTTTATAGTCACCATTTTATTTATGTCCATGTGTATATTTTTCATGCCCATTTGGTGAGTGATAACCACAGATCACTTAAGAAGCCATCAATGGTGTTTTCTCAAAAAGTCAATCATGTTCTTTCCATAATATTAATATATGCAAGCTGAAGAGAATGAAGTGCAGCAAAATAATCACTAGGATTGGATATGGTCCATTACTTGAGATAATCACAGTCATGTGATTGTTTATAATCAAAGACTTAATTACTTAACTATCCAGTTTTTATCCTTGTAAAGAAAACCAAAAATCCCACAAACAAACAAGCCCACAAAGCTCCATTTCTGGGAATTAAGTGGTTAAAATAAATAGATTACAAAAGTACAGGGAATAGTCTGGAGACTCATGACAATTAGCGTGGACACATGATTAAATATAATATGGTTAGTGCAGATAGTTATAAAATTAATATTTATTATTATTTTCTTTAAAACATCATTTCCATCATAAAAAGAACAACAAAAGTATGGAAAAAACAAAAATAAAGAAAAAGTGGTTTATGAGCACAAATAGAAGAAAAAGCAAAACAAGGATTATAATTTGAAGTGCCAAATATCTAAATACCCAAAATCAAAATTAAACTTATGTTCTACTATTGAATTTGAGAAATCTAAAGGAGTTCAAAGGAATTTGAAAGAGTTAAAAAAATGGCATACAAACTTAAAATTGGGGCACTTACAATCCAAAACATTTTGGAACACAATCATCAAAAATGTATTAAAATAAAGAAAACATTAAAATGCATAAAATGGAATGTGATGAAGATAAAACATAACAGTAAAGATACATTAGAAGTGAGATAAGAAATACGTATTTGTTATAGAATTCCATGACTATGTTAGGATAATGATGAAAGATAATTGATCAAAAAAGATAAGATTCCATTTTCCTTAATAGAGGTAAAGGATACAGGTGTTTGTCTGCTTAAAGAAGGCTACAGAGATTGGAGAATATAACAAGATACTTCCACGCAGAGACATAAGCTTGGCCAGCCCTAAAATCCCTACACTGCTCAAAATCTGCTGATTATACGGTCTGATGGAGTGAAGTATCTTCTGGACTCTTAAGAAGCTAGGGTCCTCTTTTCTCAAGGGCTCTTTTAACCTTCCTGACTCTTCTAGAAACCAGCTATCTATCATTCTGCCTGTATGTCGGGCACAAATAATTTGTATACAAACCTTCTGCATATTCTTAAATATTTACTGTTGGACTAGGTGAATAATGGGCCAGGCCAAGCAGGACTAAGCTTCAGGCTCACCTAGCTTTTTTCCCTTTATTATTGAAGTATCATTATACTACCTCCAAAGGAAATGCTCACATTATTTCTCATTGTACTGCGATTTTTCTTTCTTTCTTTCTTTTTTGCACTACATTAAAAAAAGTAAAGGGTCTATGGGCATAGGTTTTATTTGTTTGGGTAACTTGGAATTGTAGAGTGATCTCCATCTTTTAAAAGCTTTCTAATGTTAACTATTTTAATAAACTTATAGACATTTCTGTTACAGTACTTTTTGTATTAGCGAGGTCACATTTATAATTGATAGGATTTTAATAACATTTTTCAAAAACTAAGGTTCTGAATATAAACCATGTCTTCCTTTTTTAGGATCTGCATTTAAGTTTTACTTCAATGAATGATTTTTTAAAAAATAATTTTCACATTTTATTTCACTGTTAGGATACTATTGAGTTTATAAGTTTTATTTTAAAAACGTTTATTTTTCAAGTTTATCCTTGGTAGACCTATATTCTTTAGGCCATCTCTCTCCTTAAAGATTACTTAAAGTAGGACATTACTTATGGTACTCCTAAACCTATTAGTCTTACGTAATCGGTGACTATGCCCAAAGGTTCTTAGTTCCTTTCTTCCTCTAACTTAAACCATTTCACTGAGGGAAAATACGGCACATAGCCTTCAGCCAGTAATATAGCTTGTGGAGGCCTGAAAACGTGTCCAGTTTATCAACAAAAAATATATTTTGTGATATTAATCCCCCCTTTTCTGGTTCACTTCCCAAAACTCTGAACATAATTGCATTGTTATTGAAATTTTTCGTTAGTGCTTTGTGTATGTGAAATCACGGAGTTTATAGGTAATGCATTTTTAACCTCAAAAGAGATCACATGTATAGGAAACCTTTTAAAAATTAAGAATGTTAAAATTAAATTAAATCCCAACAAGTAAGATAAAGATATTTGGATGGAAATTCTGACAGTTAAACAAGCAATTGAGTCATTCTGTGCCTGGAGGGCTGGAGTAGAATAGGGAAAAGTGGGCAATTAGCACCTGTGTATGTGTATCTGAAATTTATGAAATTATAAGTCTGTTAGATTGGGTTAAAGTTAATATTTATTATGGCTTGGATATAAATTTCTGACTTGAGAACTTTTAAGCTAATTCCTTTTTTATTCTACCATGTTTAAAGCAACATTGCTGAATAGCATTCCTTTACCTATTCTGAGTCAGTGATCTGTTAATTTGTCAGGTAAATCTATAAATTCTAGGCAAATTTTACATGTGTGTGGATACATATGTGTATAGATTGCCATGAAGGTAGATTGTAACATTGTGCCTGTTCAAATTCCCATTCCAAAAGAATTGAATTAGTCTCTCAATAGTAATGATATAAAAGTGTATGACATATTCTAAAGAAACTTGACATTTTGATAGGAAATATAGAAAAAAAAGTGCAAACATGCCAAAAATCAGTTCTACCTAAAATAACGTTGGAAGGAGAAAGATAAACCAGTGTAATGGTAGTGGTGATGGTCATGTGTATGCTTGTGTAATTTACAGGTTTTGAAGGCTGCGTGATTAACGTAAACAGGACTTATACAATGATTCTGACAAACATGACAACTAAAAACTAGCCGGTATGAAATGTAGGATTATTGCTTCTTAAATTAAAATGAGAAGAAGAATGTATACGTGGAAGGGCCGGCCTGGTGGCGCAGCAGTTGAGTTCGCACATTCTGCTTTGGTGGCCGGCGTTCCCCGGTTCAGATCCTAGGTGCAGACATGGCACCGCTTGGCAAGCCATGCTGTGGTAGGCGTCCCACATATAAAGTAGAGGAAGGTGGGCACGGATGTTGGCTCAGAGCCAGTCGTCCTCAGCAAAAAGAGAAGGATTGGCAGCAGATGTTAGCTCAGGGCTAATTTTCCTCAAAAAAAAAAAAAAAAAAGAACATATATGTGGATACTTGTGTAATAGTTGAGTAAAATAAAATGGTTAAAATGATTATTGCACCCTCTCTAGAACTGCATGTATGTGATATAATTGGTTATTTGTGGGTGGTTGAGTTGTATATGATTTTGACATGCTTTATATTTTCTTTTTCAAAATTGCTACAATAAACTTGCATTACATATGAAGTTTTGCAAAAAGTTAGAGACACGTTTTTGTTTATCTTCACAAATAATGTAAAGGGTTTTTCCCCCCAAATGATAGATAACTTCCATAATATAGGGTAACTAGGATAGATAGAACTTATCAAAATATTCTGACAAACATCATTAGCAACTACCTAGAAACATTAGGTATGAGTTTATATAAATATTGTCTTTAACACAAAATAGGATAGTTGTGTATGATTGCACATGAATTTGTGAAAGAGTAGATTAGAATAAAGTGAAATGGCAAAAATTATTGTTATAAAATAGCAGAATTGCATGTGTGTGTGCATAGACATATACTATTATTAATTATTTCTGGTGGTGGAGATTATGTGATTTTGATGTTCTTATAAACTATATTCCATATTCTGTTTTCCAAACTTGCTACAATGAAATAGTACTTCAAATGTTATCAGAAACATATCAAGTTAAAAAATTTATGCCCAGGTGATTTTAATTTTTAAGCGACCCCCCCCCCCCCAAGTAACAGATAACTCCCAAACTATAATACACTGTGTCAATCCACTACTCAGGTCCCCTTTTTCTGCTCCAGAGATCACCTTCAGATACTTTCCTTACATATCCAATGGCTTTGTGTCTGTCTCTCTAAGGATTTCTGGCTAGGGAAGCTAGCCAGTCCACGTGTAGGGCAGCTGGGAGTGTAAGGTAAGTAATGTTTTAGAGGTTAATCAATAAAGGATAGGAGTTGGCAAATAATTTCCCTAACTTCCTCACCTCTCAGGGGCACAAATCTGAGACACGTGTCTCAAAGTTTCTCAGAGGGTCTCCAGTGGGATTGAGCCCAATTACCAAGTGGGGGACCCTTTTGTGAGACTTTTTATTAGCTTCCCTCCCTTCTCTTTGCTGTTTCTTCATTCCCTCATGGTACTCCCTGAAGTCACCATCCGAAAGAGTGTTCGTACTCATATCCTTTTCTCAGGGTCTGCTTTTGACAAAACCCAAACTAAGATACATACTATAGTATTTCTACCTGGTTTTGGTCTTTTACAAATATTTTTTCAATGAATCAGTGAGTATATGAACCAAAACATCAAAGAGAGTCAACTGAAGCATAATTGTATGAACTTGGAATTACAGAAAGGAGGTAATGCATTTAGCTTTCAACATGGTTGGTTTTAAATGCTGAAGACATTTTGTGTAATCTCTGATCAAATAGGCTTGGTAATGGCATCTTACCTAAGGGGACTCATGGAGATCAGACACCCTTCTCAGGAATAGTCAGGCAAGAACTCTCTTTTATGTGACACAATTATTTGTTTTCTTCTTCTACAGTTGACATATTTACACTGGGTAGAGTTCACTGATAGACTACAGGTCAACTGATAAGCTCTTTAAGGCTTAAAGAACCTGATACATACTGCTGATAACACGCACTGCCATAGTCTCCAAATATTCACCTTGTTAAACATTCTCTATGAGTTTGAAAAGAGCATTGACATTTTACCTTAACTCATTATATTTTAAGCTATCTTGATATTGATTTTCTTAGCAGTTTGTATTCTTAGACATTTTAGTATACAATGCACATTGCAGATAATTTTCATCCATGAAACACAGCCAGATCCTGAAATCAAATGATATCAAATGATGCTTTGCTCTTCTGCAAATTTAAATAACTAAAGAAAAGGGGAAAGAGTTACTCTATGTTGATAATGATGATGGAAAATTAATGAATATTGCACCTGGGTGGTATTTAGCCTTTCATCTTCTGATATATATAGAAACATAGCACAAAGCAATAACCTGTTACTAGTGAGAAGCATAAATGCTTTTGCTGACAGGTTTTTTTGGTCATTTTTGAGAAAATAAAGCTAAGTTAAATTTATACTACTCTCTTACTCATTTATTCTAAGTTTATATTTTTTCATATGCATTTTTAATACACGACAAAAAAGATGCACAACAATACAATGTCAGAGGTGGCCTGACAGGCTCTCATCAGAAAGTCTTGTTCAAAATTTATTATGATAACACATAAATATTATAACACGTGAAACATTGGAAGAAATTTTCATTCAACAAATAGGACTAGACTACAAATAAAAATTGTTTGTATTTTCATATATATCTTTGTTAATTCAGATACTGAATGAAGGAAGGTTACAAACCAGCATTAAGTTGTCTATTTTTCCATAATAAAGATACCGCTTTCAGAAAAAGAGAGAAATATATTAAGTCAAATTTATCTTCTAAGAAATAATGCCCTAATTATATGACTTTCCTCAAAAACCAAGCTTATTTCTACCTCAGGGCCTTTGCCCTTGCGGTTACTTTGGCTGAAAATTCTTTCTTCCTCTTCCATTCCCATCTTTAAATTGCATAGGTGGGGATTCTTCATGCTTTCTTTTCTCATCTGTTAGTTGAGTACATAAGACTTTAAGATTGTAGAGAAGGAAGCAGCCCTCAACTGTGTGGAAAATTTTAGAGACAGGATAACTGTCTGGAATCTAAACCATGCAAGTAGCATGTGCAGTGGGGCTGTTGGGCTTCACAGGGGTCAAAACAGGGCTGAGAGCACAAAAGAGTACATAATTGTACACAAGTAAATTGACTATGTAAATTATACGTTGTGGCTTAATGACTTGAAATCTATTAAATGATATCTATTAAAGACATCTATTAAAGGCAAAGATTCTTAGATTGAGATAATGAAACATCATAGCAAAACATATATAAAGTTTATAGAAAGAAATACCTAGAACAAATGACACATTATAAATAAATTGTGTATGATTAGTCATTCAAAATGGTTACATTTGAGAGTGAAAGATGCAACTATTAACAATGCAGGTGAACAGTCATAGACTGATAGTGATACAGATTTCAGGATGCATTGTGACCTCAATTATATAGAGGAGTAATATATTTTTTAACATAAAAATGAGGATGGAAAAATCTTCTTTAATAAAGACAGAGAAATAAAAATTAACTGAAGTTTCTATGATTAAGGAAATGCATATATTTCTAAGGTGAATAATTTTTGATATATACAATCATTTTATGTTTTAGATAAAAGATGAGAAAACTGTGTACTGCTGTCTAGATTCAATCTGTTACCTGTTTGTGTACAGCCATGAATTGATACATATTTTTTCACTTTAAATAGTGACATTTTAAATAATTGTATAGGAGCTTTGCCTAATATTATAGGTTTTGACTATTTTTGGGGGGGCAGGTGAGGAAGATTGGCCCTGAGCCAACATCTGTTACCAATCTTCCTCTTTTTGCTTGAGGATGATTCACCCTGAGATAACATCTGTGTTAATCTTACTCTATTTTTTATATGTGGGATGCAACCACAGCACGACTTGATGAGCAACATGTAGGTCTGCAGCCAGAATCTGAACCCATGAACCCCAGGCTGCTGAAGTGGAACATGTGAGCTTAACCACTATGCCACTGGGCTGGCCCCAATTTTGCCTTTTGGTACACAAATACTAAAATATTTACTCTATGATCCTTGAAGAAAAAGTTTGCCTATCCCTGCTTTAGTTGAAAAGCAACCATAAAGATCTACCAACTAAGCACAATTCATTAGATGACACAGAAATATCTAAGCTATATATTTCACATATTAAAAATCTGCTGGGTTATCGATATTGATATCATTCTCTGTTGTATTGGGGTGAGTAATGAAAACATTGTTTTTGGTAACCTAGATGAAATGGACCAAGTCCTTGAAAGACACAATCTGCCAAAACTCACACAAGAAGAAATCAACACTCTGAAAAGGACTTTATCTATTAAAGAAATTTAATCAATAATTAATAACATTCCAAAAGAAGAGCACCAGGTCCAGATGGGTTCATTAGTGAATTCTACCAAATATTTAAGGGATAAATTACATCCCTTGTGTACAATCTCTTTCAGAGGATGGAAGGAGAAGGAATAATCCCTAACTCATCCTATGAGGCTATCATTACCCTAATCCCAAAATCTGAGAAAGATATTACAAGAAAAGTATAGACCAATATCCCATGAACATAAATGTAAAAATCGTCAACAAAATATTAGCAAAACAAATCTAATAATGTATAAAAAGAATTATACACTATGGCCAAGTAGGATTTATCCCAGGTATGCAAGGCTGGTTCAACACTCAAAATTCAGTTAATATAATGCATCACATCAACAGACTAAAGAAAAAATCACATGATCTTAGTAATAGATGCTAAAAAAGCATTTGATAAAATCCAACACCAATTCATAATAAAAGCTCTCAGTAAATTAGGAATATAAGGGAACTTCTTCAACATGATAACTAATATCTACAAAAACCTAATATGTACATATCTACAAATAGTATCTACAAAAACCAGCTAATGTCATACTTAATGTTGAGAAACCAGAAGATTTTCCACTAAGTTGAGGAACAAGACAAAGACATTCCTTCTTACCACTTCTTTTCAACATTATACTGGAAGTCTTAGCAAATGCAAGAAGATAAGAAAAGGGAATAAAAGTATCCAGGTTGTGAAGAAATAAATAAAACTGTCTCTGTTGGCAATGACATGATCATCTTCTGCAGAAAATCCAAAAGATTTAACAAAAAATCTCCTGAAACTAATAAGCAATTATAGCAAGGTTGCAAGATACAGAGTTAACATGTAAAAGTCAATCACTTTACTATTAAACATCATGTACAAGTGGAATAGTAAATTAAAAATACAACACCATTTCCATTTGCACCCCCAAAAATGAAATACTTAGGTATAAATCTAACAAAATATGTACAAGGTCTATATAAGGAATACAAAACTCTGATGAACAAAATCAAAGAAGAACTAAATATATGGAGAGATATTCCATGGTCATGGATAGGAAGACTTGATATTGTCGAGATGTCAGTTCTTCCCAACTAGATCTATATTTTAAAGCAATACCAATAAAAATCTCATCAAGTTATTTTGTGAATATTGACAAACTGATTCTAAGGTTTATATGAAGAGGGAAAAGCCCCAGAATAGCCGACACAATATTGAAGAAGATCAAAGTTGAAGGACTGACACTACCCAACTTCAAGACTCATTTTAAACTACAGTAATCAAGACAACGTGATATTGGCAAAAGGATAGATGAATAGATCCATGGAATAGAATATAGAGCCCAGAAATAGACCTCTATAAATACAGTTAATTGTGTTTTTTACAAAGTGGCAAAGGCAATACAATGGAGCAAAGATAGCCTCTTCAACAAATAGTGCTGGAACAACTGGACATACACCTGTAAAATAATGAATCCACAGGCCAGCCTGTTGGCATAGTGGTTAAGTTTGCACACTCTGCTTCAGTGGCCCAGGGTTCACCAGTTCAGATCCCAGGTACAGACCTATGCTCCACTCATCAAGCCATGCTGTGGTGTCATCCCACATACAAAATAGATGAAGACTTCTACAGCTGTTAACTCAGCAACAATCTTCCTCAAGCAAAAAGAGGAAGATTGGCAACAGATGTTAGCTCAGGGCCGATCTCCTTCACACACAAAAAGAAGTCTAGACACAGACGTTACATCCTTCACAAAAATTAACTCAAAATTGATCATAGACCTAAATGTGAAATGTGAAACTATAAAACTCCTAGAAGATAACATAGGAGAAACCTGATAACCTTGGGTATGGTGATGACTTTTTAGGTACAACAACAAAGGTACAATCTAAGAAAGACATAAGCGATAAGCTGGATTTTATTAAAGCTCAAAACTTCTGCTCTGCAAAAGAGAGGACAAGCCATAGATTGGAAGAAAATATTTTCAAAAGACAAATCCAATAAAGGACTACTATCCAAAATATCCAAGAACTCCTAAAACCCAACAATAAGAAAACAAACAACTCAATTAAAAAATGGGCCAAAGACCCTAACAGATACCACACCAAAGCAGATATACCAATGGCAAATAAGCACATGAAAAACTGCTCGACATCATATGTTATCAAGAAAATGCAAATTAAAGCGACAATGAGATACTAATGCACCCCTATTAAAATGCCCAGAATCTGGAACATGGGTACCACCACATGCTGGCAAGGATGTGGAACATCAAGAACTCTCATTCATTGCTGATGGGAATTCAAAATGGTACAGCTATTTTGGGAGACAGCTTGGCTTCTTCTTACAAAACTAAAAATACCCTTACTATACAACGAAGCAATCATGCTCCTTGGTATTTACCCAAAAGAGTCGAAAATTTATGTTCACACAAGAATCTGCACACAGTTGTTTATAGCAGCTTTTTTCATAAACTTAAACTCTTCAAAATAAGTTAGCTAATATTAAGTGACAAATTTAATGTTGTCCTCATGTGATATAATTTCAGACTTCTTTCTCAGCCACCAAACCATCCCTGACTTCCTCCACTCCTAAGATAAATCATCATTTAACCAGTTACTGCACAAGAAAACATTTGTAAATATATTTGATGCAAATTATGAAACAATCTATAAAAGAATTTTTTCACTCCTAAAGTCCAACAAAGCCATTTCTTTATTTTCCAACCCCACATGAAATAGCAGCTTTGTTTATATTTAGATGATTCATTCAACACAGTTATTGATGGAAAAGTGTTTCTAATCTATGTTTCTTAATTAATATAGTACATCAGTGAAATAACTTTATATGCATTGTATATTAACATGAAATCAACTATCTCTCAAAAAATCACATTCTTTTGCGTTGGGTCTTTAGACCAACCTGCGAAATGATCATCTTTATTCATAGAGCTTGCATATGTACTTTAAATGTAATGCTTCTTGCCTTATTGCTTAAATATTAGCAAGCATTTTAGTTATTACTGCATGATTTTTAAACAGAACACATTTGTCGCATGTTTTGATTACATTATTTGTAAATACATTCGGTCTCGCAATACTATCTTCTATTAAAACATAATTTAGGAATAATCGGACCAGAAATCTAATCCCAAAAAGTAGAATAGGACAACTAACCTTCAGCAATGGCAGGGCACAACTAGAAACTTGCGCATGGGCCAGAAGTGTTCCTCCACTCTTCAATGTACTCGTGGTGCTGCCCTCTAGAGTCCAGGATCAGCTTTATATCATATTAAGCAAAAGAGACATCTTAGTATAAAGCGACACATTTTTCCATCAACTCAAACATGTTGGCCATAGCGTTTAGGAGGCATTTGTCAGTTAAGAAAATGGATTTTATGGTACAGAGTATAATGAGCTTTAGAAATGGCATTATAATTATCTAAACTATTTGTTCTGTTTGAATATGAGGAATCTTGTATACAAAAATTGCTTTTGGAAATGCTAAATTGTTTTCATGATGCACTGAAGAGTGCTATTTAAAACTTAAATACATTTAGAGTGCTGTAAATCACATAATTAACTAAGAGCAGTAACATGAGAAACACATTAAAAGTATTATGATAATATTTATGTGGGGTAAAGTTAAATGAATTTCTTGTAATGGAATTTAGACAGAAAGCTAAAGCAAAGAGAATGTGTTAATGGAGAATGTGACGTTAGTTAATGTAGATGGAAGATGTCTACCTTCTTTAAAATGATTCCAAGAATTCTGGTACAGAGGAAACTAAAACATACATATTTCAGAAAATGTTTCTTCTTAGAGCAATAAAATATGGAATATTAAAGTAATTTTTATACTCTATATAATATTCTCTTTCCAATATAAAGCACTTTTGTACATTTATAAAATGTATTTAACATTACATAGGAAATATTAGAATACAGCTAAAATTAGAAAGATTAAATTATTAACAAAATCAACAGCAAAGAAAGCTTATTATTGTTTAGTTGAGGCATTATCTAGTTTTGAGTTATTGTTTTCCTACCCAGTATAATCATGTTAAATTGGTACCTGGACCACTTGGGACATGTGATGCATTTTAAATTAATATCTCTATGTTCAGGACCATATTTCTCTCTCTTCTGGAGACAGACTTCAGAGAACAGTTTTCTTCTTCTTCTTCTTCTTCTTCTTTTTTTTCTTTTTGTGGAAGATTAGCTCTGAGCTAACATCTGCTGCCAATCCTCCTCTTTTTTTCACTGAGGAAGGTTGGCCCTGAGCTAACATCCATATCCATTTTCTTCTACTTTATATGTGGGACGCCTGCCACAGCATGGCTTGCCAAGCCATGCCAAGTCTGCACCCAGGATCCGAACCAGCCACCCCCAGGCTGCTGAAGGAGAACGTGTGCACTTAACCACTGCGCCACTGGGCCAGCCCCCAGAGAACAGTTTTCTTAACCCTCAAATATACTAATTTAAAAGTTGGATTTTATATTTTATTGCATCTAAGCACTACCATCATATAGCAATTAGAAAGCACATTCTCTCCTGCCTATCAAAACCACCACTCACAGCTCTATCACCTTTCTTTTCTCTGTACTCTCCTTCCCCATCCAAGAACTTGCCCTTTATGACCCTACAAGTTTTTAAGACACCCCATACAGGTATTCTGTTCTTGCTTCCTCTGTTTATTTTCCATAGTTTCTACATTTTACTTGCCATACTGTATTACAAAATGTTGAATGTCAACTCACATGATATCTTAAGAGACTTTGTTTTCAAAGCTTCTCCCACCCTGGTGAGAACACATATCCCTCGAATGTATGCCTTGACAAGGAGAGACTGGATATTTCTGCAAAATATTAGGAAATATGTCACTGAGTTTCAGCTTCTTTGAAAGTTAGTATATTATAGAGAACAGGAGAAAAATTGTTCCATTTTATGTTAGTTTTTCATAATCAGTTAGGCACAAAGGGCTATGCAACACAGCAGAAGAGTCACAATGTACATTTTAGTTAATCACAACGGTCTTGAGAGGCTGACTATAGAAACTGATAAAGGCAAGGCCGCATATAAAAACAGAACTCTGACCTCTCAGCAGCCAGCCCAAGGAGCCAAATCACAGCCTCTGGAGCAGTTAGAGGCCAGCAGTTGGTTGAAAACTGCCACTTCCCTAATTTTTGCTGCTATTTCCAACTTGGGATGAACCAGAGAAAGCAAAATATGCACATTTAACCAATAACATAGCATGCCCCACTTCTAGTTAGCCCACTTCCAGCTTCCCCATGCCAACAACTTGCAATTAGGGCATATCTAAATCTTTCCCCTTTTCCACCATAAGGCTCTCACACTTTCCTGCTTGCCTTTGAGTTTCTGCCGTTCGAGAGTGATGGTGGCTGACTCCCTTTCTATAGCAAGTTCTGAATAAATATCTTTTCTTTGTTCTCATTTGTGTGGTCTTCATTCATTTCTAGTTTTTCTGGAGGTTCCAACAAGATGTGGTCTACATTGCTTGTCACCGTGAGCCCCAGCCTTCAACCAGGTGTGGTGCCTACAGAAGCCACTTGTGCCTTGTGGTAAGTCAGCACCAGATCTGAGCTTTGCTCTCTTTGCATTGAGTTCCTTGGTTATTTATGTTCAGTTTGATACTCAACTTTGGTTATTGGTTCCTATCTGTTTAGCATCCTTGGTAGAACCAGGTCATTCCATTTAATCCCTTTCCACTACCTTCTGTGTTACTGTTTTGTGCTGTGATGTGTAAAAGCATTATTTATCATAAAAGGAAAACCACAGGGTAGAACACAGGCATAGACCCTACAAACCTGTTATTTAAGCCAGCCTCCTAAACCAATGAATTTGCAGTTTTCACTGGACCTCTGTCATTTTTGACAAACTTTGCTATGGGTCATCAATAAAACCAGATGAGGTTTCCCTTCTTTCTTGATTTTTTTGGTCCTGAGAACTTGACATTGATCTAAGAGACATCGCAGTTTTCCACTTGCCAAAGGAGCACAGCTTTTTGGGTCTGCATTGGGAGACGACCCCCGTCAGGTCAGGGGTTACACAAGCAGTACATTTCTGCCCACTGTGGTCAACTTTCCTGTGATTGTCTAAATTGAAATCTTCTCTTCCAAGAAAAACTCCTTGCTCTCATAGGTACTCTCATTATATTCTAACCTTGTGCCTGTCTTTCTAAATGGTGTAACTTCAGCAATGATGATTTGGATGTTTAGTGGCCACTTGGAAGAACATTTGAATTGAACAAAATCGTTACTTGTCTTCCATTCCCTCTTTATATCCTTCTATCCTCTATCCTCCTGATCTCTCTCCTTTCACAACTCTATTGACCCTCCCTTCTCTTTTTTCATGTGCAGACCTCCTACCTTTTTTCAATGTCTCTTAAAACCATTCTTATTCTCATAATAAATCTCTCTCTCTCTCTCTCTCTCTCTAGAGAGAGAGAGAGAGAGAGATTTATTATAAGAATTGGCTCAGGAAAGCCAGTGGTATAATTCATCCAAATCCGAAGGCCTTACACAAGAGACAATGGTGTAAGGCCCAGTCTGATTAGAAAGGCCTGAGAACGGGAGGTCAATGATGCAAATCACAGTCCAAGTCCAAAGGCCAGAGAACCACAGCACTGACACCCAAGTGCAGGAGAAGATGATGTCCTAGCTCAGGCAGAGGAAGCGAATTTGCCCTTTCTCTGCTTTTTTGTTCTATTTGGGCCCTTAATGGACTAGATGATGCCCACTCACATTGGTAAGGGAGATCTTCTTTACTCAGCCTACTGATTCAAATGCTAATCTCTTTCTGAAACAGCCTTACAGACATACCCAGAAATATTTTGTCAGCCATCTGGGCATCCTTTAGTCCAGTCAAGTTGACACATAGAATTAACCAACACACTGACCTCCATCAAGTTGTACACGTGTTGGTCAGAACCTCAGATGCTAAATCCTGAGGGCAAAAGCTGATTGGACTAGCCTGAAAAGGGACTTACAGGATCCCTTTCTCACAATAAACCCTATCATCAAAGAAAAGCTCAAAAAGTAGAGCAAATTCTTTTAAAAGTCACACCCAAAACATTTCTAATAAAAATTGATTGGATCATAATACAACCATGCAAACAAAAAAGATCAAACTAGAGAAGATTTTTGGGATAGACTAGAATTCTTCTGATAACAGTTGGAAGTTAAAGAGATGCTAATGTAATAGGAGCTCTTTTATCTCATTTTGTCAATGGAATTAAACCTGAAATTAGACACCTAACTGGAAGACAGAAACTAAAATGGGAAATAGCTCCTTTACCTGAACTAAAACACCTGGCAGAACAGTTTGAAAGGGCTTTACAATAAAAATTAGGCAGAACCTAAAATAAACTTGTGGCCTGCAGATCAAACAGGTAGGTGGCCCACGTCCTGACCAACCACATACTATCAAGGACCTTGGAAGCATTGTATACAGAAGGGACACTGGAATAAAGACTGTCCCATCTTACAAAAGAAAAACCAAGACACAAAGAAAAATTCTTCACTTCAGATCAATGAGCATGCCCTGCGGAAGGAAAAAGTGCCCCATATGCTGCCTTACCCTTAAACACTCGAGGTGAATTAACTACAAATATAGAGGGTACTATGCACTGAATTATGCTCCCTCAAATCCATATGCTGAAGCCCTAACCCCCAATGTAACTGTATTTGGAGATGGGAGTTTTTAAATTTATATTACCTACAAGGAGGTAATACAGGTTAAGTGAGGTCATAAGAATGTGGCTCTAGTCTGATAGGATTAACGTCCTTATAAGAAGAAATACCAGAGAGTTCTTCCTTCTCCTTCCCCCTTTCCTCCTACTACCCCCCTCCCCTGACTTCTCCTAGGCACACCACCCGGTGCACAAACCAAGTAGGAGAGGCCATGTGAACACACCGAAGGTGGCCGACTGCAAACCAGGAAGAGAGCTCTCATCAGAAACTGAATTTGCCTGCACCTTGATCATGGACTTCCCAACTTCCAGAACTGTGAGAAATAAATTTTTGTTTTTTAAGTCACTCAGAGTATGCTGCTTTGTCACGGCAGCTCAAGTTCACTAATACGGAGGCTCAAGCTCTTTGACTCCTGGTAGATACAGGTGCTATTCTTTCTACATTAAACCTTGCCACCTTTGCTCAACCGTCCTCTGAGTAAACCAAACACACAGGTGGTAGATATTTCAAATAACCCAAAGGATTTTTTCTGTTGACCTCAACTGTGACCCCTGAGCCCTTGACTGGAAAACATTTCTTCCTGCTTTGTGTTATGATCCTGGCAATTTTAATAGGAAGAGACTTTTTTTGCAAATGGTGTTGAAATATTAAATGTACATCAGCAGGACTGTTTCTTGTGGTTCCAGAAGGCTTCTCTATTCCTAATCAAGTTATGTCTACTCTGTATACGCCTTTGCCTTCTCCATTATATTTGATACATACCCTAGATAAATATCTTACCCCATACCTGACACTCTATGGGCTAAAAGTTCCAATGAATAGGAAATAGAGAGGAACCTATTAAAAGTCAGACAGATCCTACAAAAGTATTACCCGAACTTCTCCAATATCCCTTGAAGCCCGAAGCAAGAAAAGAGCTCAAATCTATAGTTGAAAGCCTTATATACAAAGGTCTTCTCATACCCAGTACTGGCCCTTTTAACACTCCCATCCTGCCAGTAAATAAAGCAAATGAAGGAGGATATCAATTTGTTAAAGACCTTTGATAATACTGAGCCAGGATTATTTGTTGATAGACAATATCTCAAAACTGAAACTGGAGGAGATCAAGTATGATATATTATCAATAATTTAAGCTCACCTTTAGAGTGTAATTCTTTACCTGAGTTAAAATCAGCCCAGATGACAGAACTTACTGCATTTACTAGATCTTGTTAACTACCCAAATGCCAGAGATTAAGAATATATACAGATAACAGCTTTGCTTCTGGACTTGTACACGATTTGGGGATGCTTTGGAAACAAGTGAGGTTTCTCATCTTTGCTGAAACTCCCAGCAAAAATGAATAGCGAGTTTAAGGAATGCTTAGATGCAACCCTACTTCCTAGAGAGGTGGCTATTAGACAGATTGAGACTCATGCAAAAAGATAATACGGACGCTAAAGGAAGTACTCTAGCAGTTCACCATGCCAACAGAAATCAGCCTTAATCAAGGTTATGATCCTATCTAATTCTTTAAAGGATAATTCTCTGGAGGAATTTAAAGAGGCCATTATAAAACAACAATGTTTATCCCCTGATTCTGAAAAGGAAGAATGGAAAAAATCTGACTGCACCCTTTAATCAATAATCTATGGCATGCCGAAGGCCGCTGCTTGGTGGCACCAGATGATTTCAAATGGATATTAGCTAAATTCCTCCATGCAACTAGTCATCATGATATAGGCAAATTGGTTACTATTTTAATTCAACACTGGTGGGGAAAATTTTAAAAAATAGCTGAGGTTATTTGGGGGCTGAGTATTACCTATCAGCAACATACTCCTGGAAAAACTGTAAAGATGGGACAAAGCCAGCAACCAAAATTTCAAGAGTGCTTTGACCATCTTCAGTTGGATTTTATACAGCTCCCAGTCTCCTTGGGATTTGAATTGGTTTTAATTAATATATGTCTATTTCTCAAGATGATTTGGAGCATTTCTAGTATTAGAGGTGGAATCCTTAAACACAGGGCCTTCCTGTTGCCAGTTCATGGGAAGATAACTATGTGTCCCCGACGTAGTAGAAAACATATGTTCACAAGGGCTAGTGGGAGTACCTTTGGCCACAGGACCTCAAGGATTCCTGAAAGTTTTGGTAAATTTAATTTAAGGATATCATTGGTCCTTTCAACCTTTCTAGAAGACTGTGGTTATTAAGGACAGTGTAGTAAGGGGTAACACCTTACAGAGTTCTTTTATAATGGCTATTATAAAGTGTATGTCTTGATCATTTGATACAAAGATCAGCACTCCCCAGGTCGGAAACACAAAATCAAGCAGCTTTTTATCTAATATAAAGGTTGTAGCCTAAATTCAGCAGCCTTTGTAGGGCAATAGGCCAAATACGTGCCACGTGGAAGAGATGAATAGAGATCTGAATATGTAGCCCAGTTAATGTCTGGCTGTGGTTCAGACTTCATGCTATGAACATGTCTTTTTTTTTCCTGGATCTCCATATGCCCCTCCTGGGTAAATATTTCCTTTGTGCTCAGGACACCTTGTCCTGTTTTCCTCAGACTAACACCTCCTACACTTTATAAATAGTATTCTGAGATTTTTCTGTACACAGAAACCCTGATTATATAAATAACCAAGCATGGAAATTCTGTTGCAGATGTGAGCATCAAAATGAGTCCACTCTTACTTTTTTTTTCAAGATTGGCACCTGAACTAACAACTGTTGCCAATCTTTTTTTTTCTGCTTTATCTCCCCAAACCCCCTAGTACATATTCGTATATTTTAGTTGCCGGTCCTTCTAGTTGTGGGATGTGGGACGCCACCTAAACGTGGCCTGACAAGCAGTGCCATGTCCGCGCCCAGTATCCCAACCCTGGGCCACCGCAGCGGAGCGCGAACTTAACCACTTGGCCACGGAGCCGGCCCATACGAGTCCACTCTTGATTATCCAGGAAAACTATCTGAATTGCTAACTAATTGTTTAAGTGAAAAAAATCAGAATAGCATTCCCATCAGTGGGAATCACACAAATCATACAGAAAAGACTGTAAGAAACTTATCACTAATTCTGGTAGAAGTTATTGATGATACCACTTCTGCCCTAGATGGAACATAGATCACTCATTCATTGGCACAGTAGTGAAGGAAAATCACAGTGCTCTAGATTTCTGTTGGCTGATCCTGATGGCATCTGTGTCATTACTAATACTACTTTCCTGGATTAATGAAACAGGCAAGGTGGAACAGGCTATACATAACCTTAAGATATAAGCTATTTGGATCTCTTAAGTTTCATCCTCATGGTTGATGGGATTTGTTCCTTTGGCATAGTTTGGGCAATTGCGATTCCTGGTTCTGAAGCATCTTACAAGGACTATTAAGGGGGCCGGCCTGGTAGCGCAGCAGTTAAAGTTTGCATGTTCTGTTTCAGTGACTCGGAGTTCGCCGGCTTGGATCTGGGGTGCGGACCTACACACTGCTTGTCAAGCCTTGTTGTGGCAGATGTCCCACATATGAAGTAGAGGAAGATGGGCATGGATGTTAGCTCAGGGCCAGTCTTCCTCAGCAAAAAGAGGAGGATTGGTGGCAGATATTAGCTCACAGCTAATCTTCCTCAATTAATAAATAAATAAAGTATATTTTAAAAAAGGACTATTCATTATTCTTTTTATAATAGTGCTCATAATGTTGGTCCATTGCATTCTATCCAGAATCGTATTGTGATTTTTTTTTGTGAAGCTGTTTTCTCATTAGATGATTGCCATGATGATATAACAAAAAAATCAAGAAGATCCGCCAGTACAGCTGACTATAAAGATGACTGAACAATCCCTGAACAGTAATGATGTGCATCTCCAGACTTCCCTGAATTGTTGAACCTTTTATAATTAATAGAATGACCAAAAGAGGGTACTGAGAGACTAAATATACAAACATTCAGTAGCCAGACCATATACGAAAATAGAACTCTGACCCACAACCTCTATAGCAAATAGCTTGGAAGTCAAACCACTACCTCGGCAGCAATGAGTCAAAAAGAGCCAGGGCTTGGTTGATAACTTCCAGTGCCCCTAATTTTTGCCCATGCTTCCAAGACGAACCAACAAAAACCAAATATACTCCCCAACCAATAACACAGAATGCTCCACCTCTGTTTAGCCTGCCCCCAACTTCCCCATGCCATCAACCTCCAATCAGAACATACCTCAAGTCTTTTTCCACTGCAAAGTTTTCAAATTCCCCTGCCTGCTACTGAGTCTCTGCCAAACGCAAGTGATGGTGGCTGACTCCCAAGCTACAGCAAAATCTGAATAAATAGCCTTTGCTTGCCTCATTTAAATGACCTTTGTTTATTTTCACAGTTTACAGCTAGTAATCATTGAGTAAGAAGAAGTCTTTTTCTCTTTGGTGGGAATCCTGATACATATGAAGAATGTTGGAATTGTTTTTCTTAGCAGTGGACACTAAATACTGATATCCTACTTCTTAGTAGATTCAAGCTGATAGTCAACTGTGAAGTCAGAGCTAAATATATTCATTTTACAAATGATACAGAAGGTCATGTCGAGGCTTGCTTTATACTAGACCACAATGAAAGAATCAGGAAATAGAAGTTTATTATTGTGAGACAACAAACAAACAAACGTGTGGTGGCTAGGTATTAAGTAATTGAAGAGATTATGGATTCTGTTACCACATAACAATACAAAATGCAATGAACCCACTACTCTGGATTCTTGGAGTGGAAGTTTCTTACTGTCAAAGTCTGCACTGAACACAGAACTTCAAGGAAGTCTGAAGTGAGGCTAGAGAGAGTGAGAGGCAAAGGGAGATATATCCAGTCATCTGGAATTTTATATAAGTTTTTATAGTTTTCAGTAATAATGTGCATCTTTGAAGTGGTCCCAGAGTCTTCTACTCTAGAATAATAGCCTTTGTCACTTTCTAACCCTGGATCATTTCTTGTCAGTCTTGACTCCTTTGTGGTGTGGAAAACTCTAACAATGAAGTGAGCCTGGCAAGGCTAAATCTGTACCAAAGTCCTGATACCCAGTGATTTCTGACTCAGTGCAAAGTTTCTTCTAGTGTGCCACGCCACTCCAGGGAAATTTTTACTTGGCAGAATGGAACAAATCCGTTTGTATGATTTAAACCACAACATCAAGTGAGTAAAAGAACAAGAACTATGTGTAGCTGCATTATATGCGTAACTAAACTTAGTATTTTTAAAAAATTAAATTCAGTAGAACTTCTTTTGTGTCTAATGTATTCAGTTATGTGGCATTTATCAGATGTAAATTTTATGTATCACAAAGCCTTTTCTAAAACTAAAAAATAATAGATTTTTCCACATCCTTGAACAACACTTCACCCTGTGGAAACCAAAGATGTATGTGTTTAGTGAACTTAATCCACCGAGCAGTATTTACACAGATCTTTTCATTTATACCTGATGTATATTCTAAGCTTCAGAATAAGCTGCAGGGACAGAAAATTTTGAAAATTTGCTTCTTAGATATAGGAATAAACAGGCATTCTGTTTATAAATATGAAATTCAATGAAATCTAGACTCTTATTTCCTCTACGTGCAATTCCATAAAAATGAGTAAAACGTTCAAATTTTTTATAAAGCATTTGAGATTCAAGATTATGAGCATATTTTAATATAATTAAATCTTTTTAAGTTAAAATATTGCAAAGATGGTAATTTCTTAATACATTAACATTGATGTTACATAGATTTCCTGAAAAATGGTTATTGTATTTTTTCATGCTTTATGTTTTCAGTTATAGCTAAGACTCTTATCCTCACTGTGAGTAGGGATTCAATCGACAGCATCATCTACATTTTTTATTTTACTTCAAATGCTGCATGAAGAAAGAGAAATGAGACACTTCTAGCTCTGGGAACACTAACATTGGTTCCTCATCAAAATAACGATTTTTTAATGCAGAACATTAGGACCAAAAGCTAAGTAATAAGAAAGAGTATAAATTGCAATTTATCAGGCTGATGTTACCATTAATATTATTCTGTTAGCTGATTACACAATTTTCAGTTCCATTCTACTTAAATCCTGTTCTTTAATTGCAATGTACATCCAATTCAAAAATAAAACTATTAAATATTCAGCTCAGGTATTTTACATAGACTCTCTATTCAATTCTATGTCTCAATCAGTGCTAGGGTGAATCTTAAAGTGCCTCTTGCTGAAGGTAATTTTCCTACTTTATCAGAATTCAAAGCTTTATCCTAAAGACAAAAAACTCTAAGGGTGAAACACATTACCAGAAAGGGTCTAGGAGGTGAGGTGAAGTGATCATGAAGGAGGAGTCTTTGGGGAGAGTCAGAAAGGACTCTGAAATCATAACACATACTTACAAATGCTATCTCCTTGTAAGACAGATCCTTCTGGTCCCGTGGAAGCTACTACATCTGTGGCTGTATCTCCAGTTTCTTCCATTGCCTTACCAAGTTTCTTCAGTTGACCACTTTCACTGCTTTCTCTGCTTCATGTGGAATGTGGATGGCCCAGCATGATATTATCTCCTCAATCTAAGTTATGAAGCTGTGAAACAACGTTCCTCATGAGAGTGCCAGCATTTAGGACTCACCTGAGTCCTCTGGATGACTAGAATAACGTAAACAATTCTTTTCTGGTTGACTATGTTTTTTCATTGTTATGATTGCATTGTTCGGTTGCTTTGCTTTCAAATCTATGTTGTTTATAAAAGTTCAATAAATTCTAATAAAATTGAACTAATATTAACCTTACTGATAGATTTCACTAACTTTACAGAGAAGTGATCAAATCCTCTTCAGGACTAACTCAAATGATGAGGATAGGATGTTTGCTACGAAAGCAAAGAAAACAGTTGGGGAGTAATCCACTCATGGTTCTATGATTGGGGTACCTTCCTTTATTTTCACATATGGTCTGTAGAAGTAAGACAGAATCCAGCCACATAACAGGATACAGCTCAGAGTAAATCAGTAGTGTGTTGAACTAGCAAATCTACTGAGAAGAATATTTTTCTGCAAGGCACATTTAATCATATTGCCTCCTGTTTAAAAGAAAATTGGAGGCATTGCTTCCACTGATGATGTAGAAAGCTGCAAGAAAATGACATTTCTGCCATTAAAAGGAGAAAATTCATAATTATCTGGAGCTCGCCATAAAGCAGAGAACACAAGGTAACCAAGTAAATTGAACTTTAAGGAACAGCAATCCCACCCAAGAAGACAGATTTCACCATTGGCAGAGGTGTCTGCCATACAAGTTAAAAAGATAAAATCAGCACAACTTTTTAAAAATTCTTAAAAGCCAGATGTAGATTACCATGTCGGTTTGGAATAGGTATGGTCTCCAGTAATGGGGGGAGCTTGCACTCACCAACAAATTTTTCACAAGATATGTGTTTCTTCTGAGGTGATGAAAATGTTCTAACATTGACTGTGATTATGGATGCTCATATCTGCAAATATTCTAAAACACATTTAATTGTATACGATGCCATACAATTGTATGGTATATGAATTATATCTCAATAAAGTTATTAAAAAGTCTACCGGGGGGGGGGGGTTGGTGACCTCAGTGTCATGGAGGAGTGAGCTTGCCCAGGACCCTCTCCCCTTCAACATACAACAAAAAGGAGCAACCATATTCCAACAGAAAAAATCCTAATAGCACAGGAATCCTTGGAGACCCAGAGCAGCCAAACGACAGAGAGTGGAGAGGCTGGAGCCCCCCTAGGAGGAGATGGAACAGGGTAAGAGAGAACTTTGCTCCCTCCCCTAAAGACTGGGATAGCTACTCCAAGATGCTTAGTGAGGGAAGGAGTGGGGGAGGAGTTGAGCATCCACAGGATCACCCAGGACTCCTTAGCACCCTTGCAGCCTAGAGGGAAGCCCTCTAAAGAGGCAAAAATCAAGATCCCAGGAGAGCAGATAGTGAGAGCTGATCTGGAAACCCGGTCTGGTCCAAGACAAAATGCCCCTTCCAACTCGCGCTGCGTCGCACCATCTCAGCTGAAGGCGGAGGGCTCAGAATACCTGGCTCTCAACCCCCATCTAGTGGTGATAGGCTGTAACTGCAACTGAATAATATCACAATGAGAAAGATCTGAACTTCCAGCATCAGGCAGTTCATAAAAGATCCAGACCAGAGGGAATACAATAAATTCCCAGAATTATGTCCTGAAGACTCAGAAATAAGTAAACTAAATGACAATGAATTCAGAATAGCTATCATCAAAAAACTCAATGGGGTAAAATAAAAAATAGAGAAACAATTCAATGAGTTCTGGAGCTACTTCACAAAAGAGATTGAAACTATAAAGAAGAATCAATCAGAAATACTAGAGATGAAAAATACAATGGAAGAGATAAAATAAAATGTGGATTCCCTGAATGCTTGTGTGGACAGCATAGAGGAGTGAAGCAGCATAATTGAAGATAGACATGTTGAATCGCTCCAGACAGAGGAGGAGACGGAACTAAGACTACAAAGAAATGAAGAAGATCTCCAAGAAACAGCCAATTCAGTTAGGAAATGCAACATAAGAATTATAGGTATCCAAGAAGGTGAAGAGAAGGAGAATGGAGCAGAAAGTGTGCTCAAAGAAATAATAGAGAACTTCCCAAATTTAGGGATGAGAGAGAAATGTATGTGGAGGAAGCTTTCAAATATCCTAGATTTGTCAATATAAAAAGACCTACTGCAAGGCATATAGTAGTAAAACTGGCAAAAATGAATGGCAAAGAAAGAAGACTCAAGGCAGCAAGGCAGAAGAAAATAACCTATGAAGGAACCCCTATCAGACTTTCAATGAATTTCTCTGCAGAAACCTTACAAGCTAGGAGAGAATGGAATGACATATTCAAAACTTTAAAAGATAAAACCTTCAACCAAGAATACTCTATCCAGCAAAAATATCCTTCAGATATGAGGGAGAAAGTAAATCTTTCCCAGACAAACAAAAGCTAAGGGACTTTGTAGCCACGAGAGCTACCCCCCACAAGAAATCCTCAAGAAAGCCCTCCTATGTGAAAAAAGAAAAAAAGGGAGAAAGGGGTCACAAAACACAGAGTAAGGAGACAAACAGATAGAATCAAAAAAGGATAGCAAATATTCAACTATAGCAATAGGATAAAGAGAAGGAAAACACCAAAAACAAAGACAGTCTTGTCACTTTAACCACAAACTCACAACACAAATTGGAATAAGATAGGAAAATAATAACTTAGGAGGCGAGGAGGAAAGGGACTGAACTAGTTTAGACTAAGGAAATACGAGGCCATCAGAAAATGGACTATGTTATGCACGAGATTCTGAATACAAACTTCAGGGTAGCCACTAAACTAAAAAGCAGAACAGAGACACAAAAAATAAATAAGGAAAAAATTAAGAAACACAGCATAAGAAACTGCAGAAGTCAATGGGTAGGCCAAAACACACAGGATGAGAAACAAAGGAAATGCAGGAAAACCGGGAAATGAGTGACAGAATGACAGCATTAAGCCCTCATACATCAATAATCACCCTCAATGTAAATGGATCGAACTCTCCAATAAAAAGACACAGAGTGGCAAGATAGATTAAAGAACAAGATCCAACAATTTGTTGCCTCCAGGAAACACACCTTAGCTCCATTGTCAAGTACAGGTTCAGAGTGAAGGGGTGGAAGATGATATTCAAAGCTAATGGTAAACAAAAGAAAGCAGGTGTCACAACACTTATATCAGTTAAAGTAGATTTCAAGATAAAGCAGGTAAAGAGAGACAAAGAGCTGTATATAATGATCAAAGTGACACTATGTGAAGAAGAAATGGTGCTTATAAATATCTATGCACCCAACACAGGAGCACCAAAGTTCATAAAGCAACTATTCACAAACCTAAAAGAAGATATCAAAAATAAAACAATAATAGTAGGGGACCTTAACACCCCACTCACATCATTGGACAGATCATCCAGACAGAAAATCAACAAGGAAAAGGTGGAATTATATGAAAAGCTAAGACAGTTGGACTAAATAGACATATGTAGAACACTCCATCCCAAATCAGTAGAATACACGTTCTTCTCAAGTGCACGCGGAACATTCTCAAGGATAGGCCATATGTTGGGAAACAAGGCAAGACTCTATAAATTAAAAAAAAATTTAAATAATAACAAGCATCTTCTCCAATCATAATGCTATAAAGTTAGAAATTAATTACAAGAAAAATGCTGAGAAAGGGACAAAGATGTGGAGACTAAACAATATGCTATTGAACAAGCAATGGATCATTGAAGAAATTAAAGAAGAAATAAAAAAATATCTGGAGACAAATGAAAACAGTAACATGCCATACCAACTCATATGGGATACAGCAAAAGCTGTATTAAGAGGGAAATTCATCGCAATAAACTCACACCTTAACAAACAAGAAAAATCACAAATAAGCCATCTCAAATTACACCTAACTGAATTAGAGAAAGAAGAAGTAACAAAGCCAAAAGTCAGCATAAGGAGAGAAATAATAAAAATCAGAGCAGAAATAAATGCTATTGAAACAAAAAAGGCAGTCGAAAGGATCAATGAAACAAAGGTCTGGTTCTTTGAGAAGATAAATAAAATTGACAAACCCCAAGCCATACTTACAAAGAAAACACAGAAAGAAAGCTCAAACAAACAAAATCAGAAATGAAAGAGGAGAAATAACAGCAGACTCCACAGAAATACAATGGACTACAAGAGAATACTATGAAAAACTACATGCCAACAAAATGGATAACCTAGATGAAATGGATAAATTCTTAGACTCTTACAATCTCCCAATGCTAAGTCAAGAAGAAGGAGACAATCTGAACAGATCAATCATAAGGAAAGAGATTGAAACAGCAATCAAAAGCTTCCCAAAGAATAAAACCCCAGCACCAGACGGCTTTCCTGAGGAATTCTACCAAACTTTCAGAGAGGATTTAATACCTATACTATTCAAGCTATTCCAAAAATTTAGGGAGGATGGAATACTTCCTAACACATTCTACGAGGCCAACATAACTCTGATACCAAATCCTGACAAGGACAGCACAAAAAAGTAGAACTACAAGCCAAAATCGCTGATGACCATAGATGCAAAAATTATGAACAAAATTTTGGCAACCAGAATTCAGCAATACATCAAAAGGATCATACATCATGATCAAGTGGGATTCATACCAGGGACACAGGGATAGTTCAACACCTGCAAATCAGTCAATGTGATGCACCACGTCAACAAAATGAGGAACAAAAACCACATGATCATCTCAACAGATGCAGAGGAAGCATTTGACAAGATCAAACAGCCATTTATGATAAAAACTCTGAAGAAAATGGGGATAGAAGGAAATTACCTCGACATAATAAAGGCCATATATGACAAACCCACAGCCAACATCATACTCAATGGGCAAAAAATGAGCACCATCCACCTGAGAACAGGAATGAGACAAAGATGACCTCTATCACCTCTCTTATTCAACATAGTACTGGAGGTTTTGGCCAGAGCAATTAGGTAAGAGAAAGGAATAAAAGGAACCCAAATAAGGAGGGATGAAGTGAAACTCTTGCTGTTTACAGATGACATGATCTTATATATAGAAAACCCCAAAGAATCCATTGGAAAACTTTTAGAAATAATCAACAACTACAGCAAAGTTGCAGGGTATAAAATCAGCTTACATAAATCAGTAGCATTTCTATACTCTAATAACGAACTAACAGAAAAAGAACTCAAGAACACAATACCATTCACAATTGCAAGAAGAAGAATGAAATACCTTGGAGTGAATTTAACTAATGAAGTGAAAGACCTATACAACAAAAACTACAAGACTTTCCTGAAAGAAATTGATGACGACATAAAGAGATGGAAAGACATTCCATGCACATGGATTGGAAGAATAAACATAGTTAAAATGTCCATACTACCTAATGCAATCTGCAGATTCAATGCAATCCCAATCAGAATCCCAATGACATTCTTTACAGAAACAGAACAAAGAATCCTAAAATTCATATGGGGCAACAAAAGACCCCAAATTGCTAAAGCAATCCTGAGAAAAAAGAACAAAGCTGGAGGTATCATAATCCCTGACTTCAAAATATACTACAAAGTTACAGTAATCAAAACACCATGGTACTGGTACAAAAACAGGTGCACAGGTCAATGGAACAGAATTGAAATTCCAGAAATAAAACCACACATCTATGGACAGCTAATCTTCAACACAGGAGCTGAGGGCATACGATGGGGAAAAGAAAGTCTTTTCAGAAAAATGCTGCTAGGAAAACTGGACAACCACATGCAAAAGAATGAAAATTGACCATTCTTTTTCACCATTCACAAAAATAAACTCAAAATAGATCAAAGACCTAAAGGTAAGACCTGAAACCATAAGGCTTCTAGAAGAAAATATAGGCAGTACACTCTTTGACATCAGTATCAAAAGGATCTTTTCTGACACCATGTCTTCTCAGACAAGGGAAATAATAGAAAGAATAAACAAATGGGACTTCATCAGACTAAAGAGCTTCTTCAAGGCAAGGGAAAACAGGTTTCATTAATTGGGAAAAAATATTTGCAAGTCATGTATCCGACAAAGGGTTAATCTCCATAATATATAAAGAACTCACACAACTCAACAACAAAAAATCAAGCAACTTGATCCCAAAATGGGCAGGAGACATGAACAGACATTTCTCCAAATAAGGTATATGGATGGCCAATAGGCACATGAAAAGATGCTCATCATCACTGATCATCAGGGAAATGCAAATCAAAACTACACAAAGATTTCACCTCACACCCATTAGAATGGCAAAAATAACCAAAACAAAAAGTAACAAATGTTGGAGAGGTTGTGGGGAAAAAGGAACCCTCAGACACTGCTTGTGGGAATGCAAACTGCTGCAGCCGCTATGGGAAACAGTATGGAGATTCCTCAAAAAATTAAAAATCGAAATACCATATGATCCAGCCATCCCACTACTGGCTATCTGTCTAAAGAGCTTGAAGTCAGCAATTCCAAAAGTCTCATGCACCCCTATGTTCATTGTAGCATTATTTACAATAGCCAAGATGTGGAAGCAACTTAAGTACCCATCGACTGATGAATGGATAAAGAAGATGTGGCATATATATACAATGGAATACTACTCAGCCATAAAAAAGGATACAATGGTCCCATTCACAGCAACATGGATGGACTTTGGGGGAATTATGTTAAGTGAAATAAGCCAGATAGAGAACGACAATCTCTGTGTGACTCCACTCACATGTGGAAGTTAAATATGTAGACTAAGAGAACAGATTAGTCGCTACCAGGGGAAAGGGGGAGTCAGGGGTGGGCACAAAGAGTGAAGTGGTGCACGTACAACACAAATGACAAACAATAATGTACTGAAATTTCACAAGGTTGTAAACTATCATATACTCAATAAAATTTTTTAAAAAATCTACAGGGGTAGAAATCAGATCAGTGATTGCCAAGAGCTGGGTAGGTGAGTGTAGATTGACTAAAAAGTAAACTTTTTTGGCCTAATGGAAATATTCCAAATTTTGATTGTGGTGTTGGTTATGTAACTACACAAGTGTGTCAAAACTAGTGAACCTGTATATTTAAAAAGGATTAATTTTGCTACATGTAAATGATGCCTCAATAAACCTGACTTTATAATTGGAGGTGATAAAGACAAGAGAAGCTGGAGATAACAGTGGTGACTTGAAGTAAGAGGAACAGAAATAAGACAAGATCCAGACTGAAAGAAATGAGAGAAGATCTAGATTTTGAAAGATGATTTTGAAATGCATTTCATGACTCCTGTACAATGTACTACCCTTCTAGAACTGGACATAGTTGGCAATTTAAAAAAATTGCCCCACCTGCTTCTAGCCAAAGAGAATGTAATCCTCCAGGTTAAAACATTTTTAACTACCTTTCAAAATCACTGGGGTATTAGTCAGGAGTCCTGGCAGGGAATATTCAAAGCTTACTTGAACACAATTTAATAAAGAGACAATTACAGACCTAGAGGGAGTTCTCTGTCCTTTCCGACTTTGATTCCTTTCTGAGCCTACCACTACTAAACCCAACCAGAAGTCAGAGGATGAGGGAGTCTTATGATGCAGTCTGTGGAGGCCAGTAACTTAGAGCAGAGAGCAATGCGGAGAAGGACAGAGTGGACCTAGTGGATAAATGGAAAAGAACTAGTGCAACATTAAAAGCAATTTTGTGAGGCTGGTCCTATGGTCTAACGGTTAAGTTTGGTGTGCTCTGCTTCAGCGGCCCAGGTTCGGTTCCCAGGCATGGACCTCCACCACTCATTGGTGACCATACTGTGGCAGCAACCCATACACAAAATAGAAGAAGATTGGCATGGATGTTAGCTCAGAGAAAATTTTCCTCTTGCAAAAGGAGGAAGATTGGAAATAGATAGTAGCTCAGGGTGAATCTTCCTCAGGAAAAAAAAAAAAAGGAATTTTGAAATTACAATTATGATTTACTATGGACCAGTAGAAGATCTACTTGAGTATGATAAAACACGCTATCTGCAATGGTCTTTCCTTAATATATTTTTTAAATAGGAGACTTAGGCAAAGATATATACATACACTATTGTCCTAAAAATATGTTTGTGTGTGTGTGCACACAGAGAGCAAATTCTAGACCCACTTTTCAAAGGAATTGAAAAAAAAGGAAAGGAAACTCTGAAGAAAAACGTAATTCCTGAGACTGCCTGGCTCATACTGCCTCCAGGGACTGATCAGTTTTGTGATTACATAGAATAATAAAACACCACTTTCTGGAGGAACTAGAGTTCATGTGACCAAGCTGGACCAATCAGAGAACCCCCCTTTCTAGGCACAATGACTGGTCCAAGGGACTGTCACTCATAGATTTCCCCTGAATTTTTTCAAATTTATGTGAAAAGTACATAGTCTTTTCTCTTTAGTCACAATATTGTATAGATATGTTTATGCTTTGCCTGTGGTCATCTTTCCACGTTTGTGTGGTAAGAGATAATAAACCAAGTACTTGAAGAGAATCGAAGATAAAGAGAGAGAGGTCCCAGAAATATTGATCTAACATTTCAGGCCATTCCCACCCAAACTCCTTCTTTTTCTAGTCATGTCAAACATGAAATTTCTATTGTTTGCTTAATCAAAATGAGTTATTGTCACATTATTAAAGAAGCCAGGTAAAACAGAAATTGGCATCTGGTGGAGAAGTGTGGCAAGTGCCTGAACTTCGTTGGGGCAGGATAGTTACTATGACTTTAGGTTTCCTTTATCCTGGTAGGTGGTAGTCCACATAGCTGGCTGAATAATTCTGTTTTGTAGTTTGTGGGCTCAAATTGTGGTCACTGAAGCTGTAATGTTAGGGAACTTGCAAGAATGAAGTCAGCATTTTGGAATGTTTTAGCTGCTTGTTTTGATGAGTAGTCTCATAAAATTTTAAATTCATACAAAGGCACACACTCTTGCAAATACACACACACACACACACACGCACACACAGATATGATGGAATATCCAAACCACAAATGAAGTGAATTTAAAGATAAATATATAAATGTTATGGAAAGGCATACCTAAATTTTTGATGCTTCTGTAAATAATAGTTCTAGCTCATTGTGCTCCTTTAAGCCCTTAATTAACTGATGAATGCCTTTTAACAAGCCTTCATAGGTGTGGATGAGAAAGCATGGGAGGACGAGCCAAACGTGTTGAGTAGTAAGATCAATGCGTCCTCACAGGGGACTGCTCGGTTTGAAGTATAGTTCTAACAAGAGGACAAGATCCTGGGTAGAATCTACTTGAGAAGATAAACAGCTTTGCTCTGTATTTATTGGTCTCAGCTTCATTCCTAACAGCCAAATGTCTAGTTTAGGCTTTCAGATCAAATGGGACAAAAATGTGGGTTAATTGGAGGAATTCTATTGTCACTTACAAGAAAAGAAAAAGAAAACAAAATGAGAAAACCACAAAAACTTCAAAGCACATGTTTTGCAAATGATAAATCAGTAGAAACATATTTTTTTTGTGTGTACTACAAAATACAAAAGCAAAAAAGATGAAAATACTCAGTGAGCAAAGCTCTGCAGGACCTCCATGAACATAAAGCCACAATAAAATGCAAGAATCTACAAAATGTGTCACATCCCTCGGTTTAGTCACTGATGACGCCTCATTAATAACATTATTTTTATCTTCCCTTTCTCTTCTAAGGATAACATATGTATGCGGCAAAGTCAAACACTTTCCTTTATATACATTATTAATAGACTTGACTTTTTAGAGAAATTTTTGGTTTACAGAAAAATTGAGTGGAAAATAAAGTTCCCATATACCCATTTACATCCTCTACTGCTTCCTCTATTAACAACTTGCCTTCGTGTGCTACATTTGTTACAATTGCTGTGTAATATTGATACATTATTATTAACTGAAGCGCATAGTTTACATTAGGGTTCACTATTTGTGCTTTGTTGCAGGTCTCTGGGCTTTGGCAAGTGGTTAATGTCATGTATCTATCATTACAGTATCATACAGAATGATTTCACTGCCCTAAATGTCCCCTGTGCCCCACCTATACATCCCTCCTTTTGAACCCCTCCAAACCTTCCATATTTTTACTGCTGCTATAGCTTTTCCTTTTAAAGGATGTCATAGATTTGGAATCACATTAAGTATCCTTTCCAGACTGGCTTCTTTCATCTAGGAATACACATTTAAGTTTCCTCCACATGTTTTAGGGGCTTAAGAGCTGATTTATTTTTACAAATGAATGATATTCAATTGTATGAAGGTACACAGTTTATTCATCTATTGAAGGACATCTTGGTTGCTTCCAAGTTTAACCAGTGAGGAATCAAGCTGCTTTCAGCATTCGTGTTCAGATTTTTTTGTGTGGATGTAAATTTTCAACACATTAGGATAAAAACTTATGTGCCTCATTGCTGGATGATATAGTAAGACTATTTTTAGCTTGGTAAGAAACTGCTAAACTGTCTTCCAACGTGGCTGTATCATTTCGCATTCTCACAAGCAATGAATTAGAACTCTTATTGCTCTCCTTCCTTTTCAGCATTCGGTGTTATCAATGCTTTGGATGTTAGACATTTTCATAGCCGTGTAGTCGTATCCCATTGTTGGTGTAATTTCCAATTTCCAAATGGTGTATAATGCTGAGCATCTTTTCACATGTTTATTTGCCATCTGTCTATCTTCTTCAATGTGGTATCTGTTCTGATCTTTTGCCACTTTTTAATTGGATTGTTTGGTTTCTTTTTTTTTTCTTTTACCAGCTTTATTGAGACATAATTGACAAATAAAAATTGCATATATTTGAGATGTATAACTTGATTTTTGGTACACATAAACATTGTGATATAATCACCACAATCACGTTAATTAACATATTCATCATTTTCTCTTTTTTTGTGATAAGAATACTTAAGATCTACCCTCTTAGTAAATTTGAAGTCAACAATACAGTATTGTTAACTAAAGTCACAATGCTGTACGTTAGACCTAAAGAACAATCCATCTTGCATAACTGAAACATTGAACGCTTTGACCAGCATCTCTCCATTTCCCCCTCCCCCCAGCCCATGGTAATCAACATTTTACTCTCTGCTTCTATGAATTTGAGTATTTTCAGTTCCACATATAAGCGAGATCATACAGTACTTGTCTTTCTGCGTCTGGCTGATTTCACCTAGCATAAGGTCCTCCAGGTTCATCCATGTTGTCACAAATGGCAGGACTCCCTTCTTTTTTGAAGGCTGAATAATATTCCATTGCATATGTATACACACATATACATATATACACACATACATGTGTATATATATATGCAAGTAAATATATACACAGACATGTACAGACACACACGTACATGTATAAATATACATATATATATATAACATTTTCTTTATCCATTCATCCATCAATGGACATTTAGGTTGTATCCATATCTGGGCTATTGCGAATAATGCTCAAATAAACATGGAAATACAGATATCTATTTGAGATCTTGACTTCATTTCCTTTGTATCTATACCAAGAAGTGGGATTGCTGGATCATAAGGTAGTGTACTTTTAATTTTTTGAGGAACCTCCATTGTGTTTTCCATAATGATTGTACCAATTTATATTCTTACAAACAGTATACAAGGATTCCCTTTTTTCCACATTCTTGCCAACATTTGATATCACCTCATGTCTGATAGGATGGCTAATATCCAAAAGATGAAAGACATCAAATATGTCTAGTAACAGTAGAAATCCTCAAAAACTGTGATGGATTCAAGAAAAATGATATACTGGATCTTGAATATTTTTGTGTTGAGAGTCCATAAATTTTTTATTTTTGTTTCTATATTACCAGTCACTATGATATTGGAAGTCCTTTCTGTAACTTCTAGAAAACAAGCCTGGATTCTCTTCTGAAATCTTGCACTGAAAAGCAATGTAAAATTGGACGAGTTACTTACCCTTCTTAGCATAAATTTTTCTTCTCTAAAATGAGCATGCTATATTAAACTATATTAAAAAATTCATGTAAAGATTAAATAAGACAAAATGGAAGGGGCTTAATACACAATAACTAGTTTTAAAAGAATATCTTCCATTTCCCTTTACATTATCTTCTTATCTGTTTTTACTACCACTACTGGCCAAGAGGTCATTTAATTTCAGATACTATATTTTTATGAAAGTATCCATTGAAAATTTAAAATGGTGTATTGAACATCTTAAAATTATTTCTTTTTAATCAGTAACTCAAAAAATATAAACACTTGATATGAAATAAGATTGCAATGGAATTGTATCATATTAAAAAGAGTTAGGAAACTGAGATTCAGAATAATCCTATGATCTAATATGCGTGAGTATGATGCCACAGTTTAAAGGTTTTATAGTTTGCTATATTCAAGAACATTCATATATTCATATATTTATATATTCATATATTCAAGAACAATATCATGCTACTTTTTTATTTACATTGTTTTAGTAGAAAATCATCTTTTCTCTAAGCATTATAAAGCCATCTAAATAATAACTTGTAATAATACTTAAGTTAGAAGTAAGTACAAATGTTCTTAATCTCTATTAATGACCCATTTTAACTGTAGTCAGTAACCCTAGCTCTGGCTGTGCATAGTTATCATCCTTATATACCATATATAAACCAGCCTGCCAGTGACATCAAGAATTCTGAGATGTTAGGATAAAATTCCCTTATAATATCCATTCTGTCCCCAAAATCATTTCTCATGGGACTAGTTTGATAGGATATTGAAGTAATTTTGCAAGTGGAAACTCTAAATAATCTATAATTTAATGAGGCATAAAATGTTATAAAACAAATTGTGCTAGAAATTTCACATAAAATCCACTCTAGGGAACATCATATTATATTGCCTCCATTTCAGGTTAAATATTTTAGGATGAGTGTACACTATTCAAGTTATTTGCATATATTGGAAATTACACTGAAAAGTGCACAATGAATGTATAGACATTATTTTTTAAAAAAGGAGAAGCTGGATTATTAACCTGAGAGACTCTTACTTGGAGGTTCATTGAGCATACAAAAAAAGATAGACTATAAAATGTAGAAAACATTAAAACTTTCCACAGACTTTAAAAAGAAATTCTGAATTTTGAAATCATTATTCTCAGGACAGTATAAAGAAATGTACAGTGAGATCTGCATACCTTTCATCCAGCTACCGTCAACCAATATTAACATCTTGTACAGCTATAGTACAATATCAAGACCAGGAAATTAACATTGATACCAACCATAGAGCTTATTCACATTTCATCAGTTATACATGCACTCATTTGTGCGTTTATGTGTGTATATAGCTTTATGCAATCTTATCACATGTGTAGCTTTGCGTAAATACCACCACAATTAAGATACTGAACTATACCATCACAAGACTCCTTCATTCTATCCATTTATAGCTATGCCTTAGGTATCCCATTTCTAAAGCCACTAATCAGTTCTTCATCTCTATATTAGGTATTTCACAAATATTATACCAATCAAATTATACAATATGTATCCTTTTGAGATTTTTTTGCATCCCACATACTTTCCTTGAGATTCATCCAAATTGTCGGTGCATCATTTTCATTAATCCTTTATATTGCTGAGAAGTATTCCATGATACAGATGTACCTGAGTTTGTTTAACCATTCAGCCGGTGAAGGGCATTTGGGTAGTTTCCAGTTTGAGTCTATTATGAATAAAACTCAAACGTCCATTGTCTAAGTCCATGTGTTAAAACTATTAGTGCTTCTGATTTTATATTCTGCTTGGAAGATAAGGCTACTGCTGAGGCCGGTTACTCCACAGCCAAGATACATCTTCCAGACTGCACCCCCGCCCCCGGATTTCCCATCTGAGGCACCACTACTTCCGCCAGGGCTCTGAAAAGGAGCTGAGCTCAGGTCACAACCACCGGAGAACTTGCAAACTCCAGTCCTCTTCTAGTCTTGGAGGAATTCCTTTTTTGCTCAGCTTCAGGTGTAATTTCTCTCTTCCTTCCTTAATGCCTAGTATTATCGGCCAAAGAAAAACAGGTTCTGGGAAGAAAAAATAAATAAATAAAAAGGCAATATCACATTATCTGTAAGCAACTCAGCTTTATGACTGGTAAAAGAAAAAATTCTTGCAGTAAGAGAACTTGAACTTGAAAATATGAAGAAATAAAAATATAGAGATAATAAGATACAAGTTAATTTCTGTATGAATTGTTTTGTGCTACATGCACAATTAAAAAAAGTGAAATAATATTTAAAAAAGCAAAATGATTGTATGCCACCCTTAATCTCATACCCCCCAGATATTTTTCTTTATATACATCTTCTCATCACACTCTTACACATAATAAGACATAAATAATGTGTAATCATCTTTATTATAAATAATAAATAAGATAACAATATTGTCAATGTTTTCCCTCAAAATCTTATATCTACTTTGGAAAACTATAATTTCCAATGTGATGTGACCTTTATATAAAAACTTGACGTTTAAAATTTTGTTGCACATAGAATATTTAAAAAGTAAAGGCCATATATTAAGGAAGTAATCCTCAAACTATCCTTTCCAAATCTAAATTATAATACATGTAATAATTCTATTTTCTATATATTAGATGCAGTTGATAAAACATAATTTATTTTTCTATAATTGTTAAAATACTAATTTTTCATTTATATATTTATAATTATAGTCTATAATTATTAGACTGTTTTCATTATATTTTAGTTCATTAACTACAGTCATTTAGTAATGAAAACTAGTTTTCATTAATTCACTATCTCAAATATCATTTTTTATAAATCTATTTGATGCAATTTAAACTGCATTGTAAGTGGATTTTACAGTACATATGCTGTCAAAAATCAATTTTATTTATAAACCAACAGAAATGGATGACAGCACAGTCACTGGACGTGGAGTTATATTATTGTTTTGTTTTATTAAATAAATAAAGTAAGTTTCTACATTGTTGTTTTACTTAATTACTGGCAATTGTACAGTAGAAAATATTCCTGGAATCGCCAGTGTGCTGAAAAGCCAGAGGCTATAGAAGAAAAAGACGGAGGGGCTTGATATTAGTGTTTATAAATTTCTATGGTGAAATACTATGATCAATTTCAAGCTGCAAATACATTGCTGTATTGAGGTTTATGAAGCAATGTGTACAAATGGCTCTCATTATCCTGTGACTGCTTCTGCCTTCGCACCACTGCCTGGAATTCTTGTGGCATTTCCTTCAGAGTTTATTAAATGTTCTTGCAGGGAAATCAGTTTCATTGCTTTATTGTTAACATTGTCTATGTGGACCATGATATTAGCAGTCAAACTCTTCCATTACTAGTCAAAATCCTAGTCTGTAAAGAAGTTTGGGCCACATGCAATCATTAAATCTAACTTGTTAAGGACAATATTTGCTATCATAGTGAATATTTACAAAAATGTCATGGAAACATTAAACAAAGTTTAAAAAAAGAAATTTCAAATATATGACTGAAATCAATTGAGGTATTTAACTAATTAATTTTTTTATAAGATATATACCAGTATAAAGAAAAAGTCCTCCTGAAAGGTTCATAAATAGTAAAACTAATATTGAACTCTTAGAAGAATATTGAAAAAAGTGATAACTTTAAATCTATGATATCCAAGTATATGACATTATGGAAAAGGCAAAATTATAGATACAGTAATATGATCAGTGGTTGCTGTCAGGGAGATGAGAAGTCAGGATTGAATAGATGAAGCATAAGTGATATTCAAGGCAGCAAAACTATCCTGTAATGGATACATAGCATTATGCCTTTGTCAAAACCTATGGAAGTTTACACCACTAAGAGCGAAATTTCATGTATGCGTATTTTTAAAAAATCATTTAAGATTTCAGGATACACAGGAAGGAATACAGGCTGTGACAAGAGAATTTAGCTGTATTACAAATGTATGAAACAACCTCACTGAAGGGATGTGGGAAGAGGACGTGCTGACCTAAGTAACTATGGAAGTGAGTGGTGTCTATAAGACTAAAGATAAAAGGAACTGCCTGTATGCACTATACTTTAGTTGACTAAGTTGTTTCCTATGGGAGCATGAATTAATCATGATATTGCTATACACATATACTGGAATTGAACAACTAAGTAAATGGTGAGAGTTAGGTTTCTCAATGCTGGAGTTGAAATTTACAGACAAGCAAGAGGAGAAGCCTAAAATGATACATGTGATAACGTGTTAGAGGTGGAGATATCAAAATGAATCCATGTTTAGCTTAAAATAGATGCAGAAGGTTGCATACGGAAATATGTATAGATAGGTGTATATCCACAGGTTGGTATACCTACATGTATTTCTCGGCTCTCTGAGAGTCTAGAAGCAATGATATCCCCATAGCAACGAGTACACCTAGCATCCAGATCTTGGTTTCTGAAATGATTCCCCAATAAGAGAAATCAGTGCTCCTTGAAGAGATGGCTGATTTTAGGACTAGAGCAGGAAATATACAAGATGAGCCTGGATCATTTTATAGTCTCATAAAGTAAGAAAGTGCTCAAAAAGAAAACAAAACAAAAACTACATTGATGGGGAGCTATCAAAAGGACATATTAGTCACAAAATTGAAATAACAAGTTATACCTGATAAGCTAATTAAGAAAACAGAATTATGAAAAACACTATTTAAACCAAAAAAACTCAGAAAAAGAACATAAAAGATAAACAGGAATAAGAGCAAACATATTGTAAGATGGTAGACTTCAAACCATATATCATCTAAATATCCCATTAAAATCAGAAAATGATAATTTATATAGAAAAGAGAGAAAACATCTGCCTGCCTATAATAAACCCACTTTATACAAATACAGATAGATTGAAATTAAAAGGATGGATAAAAAGCAGCAAAATAAGCACAAATAAGTAGAAGGAAGGAAATAATTACAAGACTACAGATCAATGAAATTGAAAATAAGCAAAAATAGGCAAAATTAATTTAACAAAAACTTTATCCTTGAAAGAATTAACAAAATTGATAAACCTCGAGCAAGACTGACAAACATTAAAACAAAGAGAGAAGATACGAGCATCCTATATCAGGAATAAAACACAGAATATCAAAACAATCCTGATGCCATTAAATGGGTAATAAGGAAATACTATAAAAACTATCCTCAACTTAGAAGAAATGGACCAATCCCTCAAACATCACAAACTAGAAAATTCAGTCTTCCAACTAGTACCTAGAGTAAATTTGTATTTAAAAAGCTTCCTAAGTAGAAATCACCAGGCCCAGATGGTTTCACTGAAAAACTTTACCAAACATTTAAAAAATTAACGCCAATTTTACAAAATCTTTTCCAGAAAGAATTGCCTACTTCCCAATTCATTTTATGAATTCAGCATTACACTGATACAAAAACCAAGACCAAATAAATCTAAAACAGAAAAATACAGCCTGATATGTCCCTTAAATTCAGGTTCACCAATCCTCAACAAAATATCAGGACACCAAATTCAACAACATATAAAAAGAATTAAACATCATAACAAATTTTGGATTATTACACTGTTACACAACCAGACAAAGGTATTGCAAAAAAAGAAGACTTCAGAGCAACAGTCTTCAGAAACATAGATGCAATTGTAAAACAAAATCTTAGCAAATCAAATTATAAACATATCAAAAGCATAATACGTTACGACCCTAAGAGGTTTATTGTGGTTATTCAGAGTCAGTTTAACATTTGAAAATTAATCAGTATAATTCACCATAAAATGCAGTATGTGTGTTAGTACTTTAAAATACATCCGGAATTGGAAAGTAAGAAGTGCATCTGTCTGTATTTGTAGATAACATAATCGCATATATAGAAACTCTGATAGAATCAAAAATCCTACCAGAACTACTAAACGACTTTAGAAATGTTGTGCAATATAAAATCAATATACACAAAATCAATTGCATTTCCATATACTAGCAACAAAAAATTAGAAATAAAATTATAAAATATATCACTTTCAATAGCATCAAAATTATTAAATACTTAGGAATAAATATAGCAAAAGTTGTACAAATTGTGTACAAAGTAATTTTAACTTTTGGGACCCTTTATATAATATTGGAATATTTTCTCACCTTAGTATTCTTAGTATTGGCATTTCTTACCTATAGTATTCCTATGCACTAAAAAACCTTTAACTGAATGGATAATTAAAATAAGAAATTATTATTAATGTTTCTAAATTATCTGTTTCTAAATTTATATCCATGTACTAAAAACAAAAGAAAAATGCTTTTCTATGTATTTTCTAGTTCAATCTCACAATTCACTTGGAACATTTGTATCTACATATTACAGTTTCTAGTTTCTATAATTTTGCTTTTATGAAAAATCTTTTAGTTTTGCCAAATGTAAGAAAAGTTTTTCCTTTCATTCTATAACATTAATTTCCACTGATGTCAAGCTATAATTCTTTAGACAAAACTGATTGTTGTTTTAAACACATAAATTGAATTTAATGATAACATTGTTAATATTTCAATTTAAATGGAAAACTATTATCAGGGAAATAATTTGTGACTGATATCATAAATGTATACCATTCTTTTATTGTTAGGATAACTATTTTAAAAAGAGGAGCCCATGCAACTTAAATATGAATGATGTTAAATGAGCTAAATTTCGGAAAGAGCAAAATGCTATGTTTGAAATTATACTGTTATATTTTGCAAAGGTTAAATGAGCCATTTCTAAATGGTTCTTAGAAAATATACGAGAAGAATTCTAAGAAATAATAGAGAAGAGTGCTTTAAACCATGAGGAAAAATTAATTCACCAACTGCTTTGTGTTATAGGAAAGCGGAGAGGCGGCCTAATAATTTTGGCTTTAGTAATAAACTAATAGGTTAATTTCTTGTTCAATTTCAGAATTATCTCATTAATATCTTAATTAAATACATAATGGAATTTGATGAAGAATGATCAGGTTTTAAATCTGATGTTTTTCTTTGCACCATTTGCACCTTCTGAGAAAGAAATGTTCATTTGAAATATGACATAATGAAAATATTAGAACATTTGGGAACTTGCCACTTAACCCTGGCTGCAGGAGCAGCCATGTGTATTCTTTTCCTTGCTGTTGCTTCTTGATTATTTGAGACATTGTAATCCCTCTAATTTACAATATGACCCTTTGAGGATTTCAATGGGTACATTTTCCCCGAGGAACATGAAACACAGGTTTCAGAGTCAGACCTACTTAAACCTGATTGCTGGCCTACAGTACTTGCTATCTGAATAAGCTTGGTCAAGGTCACCACTTAATGTAGGTGATTGTTTAGTGCTGGTGACCGCACTGACCTTAGAAGGAAACATTGTCTTAGCTCAAGCTTTATCCTTTGTTGCAGTCTCCGCCCCCCCGGCCCAGTCCTATTAGGGGTTCATCACTAAGTGTGATTTCCCAGGATTTTATGAGATCTTGTGACGTTTAAGTCACAGTGCATGCATTGATATAGAGAGAGCGCTGAATTTGAAGCAAGTGGTATTTTCTTCAGGTTGACCACGGTAACCTGAGCTATTTGGAGAATATGTATAAAGATCAAGTAACAAATCAACATGATTGCCAAAACTTCAGAAGAATTTGATATCCTGTAAGTGCTCCTGAGATATGGCAGGCAGAAGCGAGGCTTAGACCTGTCTTTCTGGAGCAGTTATGCTGATACGCAGGATACAGCAGACTTGGGGCAACTTTGACTGTGAACGTCACAGAAAATTCTTGCAGTTCCCTAGCCTTTGGGTGGAGCAGTGGTTTCTTGTCATTTAGGTAGCTCGATTCAGCCACAGGATGGAACCCAGATCTCCTGGCTTTTGCTCCTTTAGTTCTTCTGATTATTTTTTAGTCTCCTAGTTAACCCTAAAATTCCTTGTTCCTAAAATACGTAGAATGGTTTTTATTTCCTTCACTAAAATATGTCTAAAATGAGTCAAAGTGCATAAATACACATTGCTGATCAGATTTCCAAAAAGTAACCTTGACATATTATTTAAATATATTATTACCATAAAGTAAGTTAGAAGACAAAGACTTTGGGATTGGGCAAATTTGAGTTACAATTCTGGTTTCATCAATTATTGTTCAGCCTTGGACAAGTTATATAAATTCTTTAATCTTCTCTTTGCTGTTAATATTCTTAACTGCATCTTCTAAAAAACAAAAAATTTGAATTTTGGTAAAGTCAACTTATTTTTTTCTTCCACTGATCATGCTTACTGGTGTATCTAAAGACTGGTGTATCTAAAAAAGATCAAGGCACCAGCTGATTCTGTGTCTGATGAGGACCTGTGTCCTGGCCATCGTTTCGATGTGTCCTCACATGGTGGAAAGAGGAAGAGAGCTGTCTACGGTCTCTTTTATTTATAATTCCATTTATGAGGTCTTCACTCTCGTGACCTAGTCGCCACTCAAAGGCCCCCTTTCCTAATACCATCACAATGGAGGTTAGGATTTTGATACATGAATTTGGAAAGATATAAACATGTGGTCCACTGCAGATGTGTTTTGGATTTTGTGAAAAGAATTTTCTGTGTCTATTGACATGATTGTAAGATATGTTTTTCTTTTTCAGCCTGTTGATATGAAGGATTTTATTGATTGAATTCCTAATGTTCAATTAGCTTTGTGTACCTAGAATAAATCGCACTTGGTCGTGGTATATAATTCTGTTTATATATTGATGAAGTTTATTTGCTACTACTTTTTGAATATTTTTGCAATTATGTTCATGAGAGATATTAGTCTTTAGTTTTCCTCCCTTGGGATGTCTATTCAATTTTGTTATTAAGATAATGCTGACCTCATAGAATAAGTTAGTGAATTCTTTCTCTGCTTGTATATTCTGAGAGAGGTTTTGGATAGTTAATATCATTTCTTCCATAAATGTTCTGTAGAATTCACCAGTGAAACCCTCTGGACCTGATGAGATTTCTTTTCATGGTTTTTTATTATTGATCAAAGTTTTCGATAGGATAGGGCTATTCAGGATATCTATTTTTTCTCATGTGAGTTTTGGTAGTTTGTGTCTTTCTAGAGATTTGTCTATGACATCTCATTGTCAAATTTGTGGGCACAGAGTTAATTACTCTTTTTTCTCTAGTTCCCTAAAGTGGAAGCTTGAGGTGTTGCATATTACCTTTGTAAATCCGAAAAATCCTGAATTCCTAAACACAATTAGCCAACAGGTTTCAGATAAGGGATTATGTACTGGTGCATTAACAATTATTTGGAGAAAAATATAATTATTTTTATGAGTTTCCTTTTGTTTTGATACTTTTTTTGCATACAATTACTTATTTGCACTTTGGTCCATTATTTATTTAGCATAGCCTTAGGTTAATTTATTTTACAAACTATTTTTCTAATATTCCTTCAAGAGTGTATGGCTTTCATTTCCACTCATCCATTTATCTTTCTTTGCTAGTTCCAGTTCTCATTTGTCAGGTATTATTACTTCTGGGACTATCCCCAAAATCGTTCTTTTCACTGGTTTTATATTTGAATTTTATCCTAAAAAACTCCATTTATTCAATTTTCTGCACACTAAATCACTATTTAGCCATGTCCTTTTAGGTACCTGGAAGTCTATTGAATTTGGGATCATATTTAACTTTCCTGACTTATACCTGTTTCTATTTTGCACTCATAATTAGCCAGCTCATATTTGATGGAAATGAAGCAAATTTTATCCTTCCTATACTAGTAGCTGTGCTTATTTTAAAGTCTACTTTATGACTTATTATCTCTGATTAGGTATTAGAATTTTGTTTGTTTATTTGTTTTTGATTCTTCTTCCCTATGTTGGTAATCATCAAGTCAATGGTGATTCTAGCTTATGTGTCCATATAAGTAACTGAGTTCCTTATTTCCACGTTATGGATACTGCATCCATTGATCATAGCATCCCTCTAATAATTATGCAGGGAAGATAGTACGTCTTGTTGGTCTGTTTATTAGTACTCTGTTTTCTTAAAGATGTCACCCTGCCTCTCTGACCACAGTGGCTCTGACATAGATTGGCAGTTTGCAATGTCACCACTGCTGCAAATTACTATAAAAGGCAACGTGCAGAGGATGCACAATCTGTGTGATCATGAGTGTTTTATGACTGCAGAGTTTTACTCTCTAGGATATCTTTGCAGATTTACCACATCACCTTAAGTGAATGACACGAATGGATTCTATACTAGTTAATTCTGGGCTTGCAACTTTTCCAAACTACTCACAGTATTTTCTCCAAAAAAATTTTGGAAGTCTTCTCCACTGGTTTTGAGCCTTATTTCCTCCCAATATTTAATATAATCTCTTTTATCTTTCAAGGATTCTTCAAAATTACTATCAATGTTAACATGGTTTCTTGAATTCCGGAATTCACCTATTCTTAAAATATGTTTTCGTCTATTTAATATGATTTTGGATTAGAGTACGGGATGTTATACTTGTTTAGTTTGCCATCTTAAACTCGGGGTATTACATATTACCTGTATAAAGAAAAATGATAGGGCTTAACTACAAATAATAGATTAGGTAGAATATGAGCCTACTGCTTAAGGAGAACAGCTGAAAGAATATTAGAATAACAAGGGCACAAATATGTGATGGTTTAGATGAGTTCCTTAACATTAGACACATACAAGTGTGTGTATGGAAAATTTAAGACTGTTATGTTAAACAAATGATTCTGCTAGGGATGAGTCAAACATGGCTTTAAGATTTCATGTGTGCTTAGCAGAAATTAACCAAAGGAAAGTAATTTTCATGCAAGCAATTTGATATTAGACATATATTATTTATGCAGGGTCAGGAAAAATCTTTAAAAATAACCCTGCAACAGAAACTGAAAAAAAAAAATCACAGAAAACATTATCTAAGACACTTACAATTCACTTATGTATCTAAGTTGTAAGCAGGATCAAGTGCCTGCCATGTTTCAAGCACTTGGCTTTGAACTAGCGAAGAACAAAATGTAAGGCCTAACTTTGCCTTTTAAAGTGTTACAGTGGAGGGCTAGCTACAGGCAAAGAATTCAATATTTAAAGCCCAGTGTAAAATTTTTCGTAATAAAAATAGGCAAAAGGAGCTGTGGGATTATAAAGGTAGATCACAATAGGGGAGGTGTCTAACCAACCATGGTACTTAGGTGGAGAATTAAACGTTCCTAAGAGCACAGAATGCTTGACATACATCTGGAGAGAGAAAGAGGACTTTTATGGGTATTATTAATAAAGGGTCTCAGGAGGAAGGAGGTAGATTCTATGAAAAGCAAACTTCTAAGAAGTTTATAAATGACACTCATAATACCACCAAAATTATCTATCCTTATTTAAAATTTGGAATACAATTTTTTGGGTTTTTTTTTTTTTGAATAGCAAATACCTACTAAATTTTTAAAACATTAGGAACTGAGTATGGTAACTGCAACTGAAGTGTGTCGGAAATCTTTGGCATTATCATAATATATCCTTCAATAAAGTCATTCCTTAAAGCAAAAATTTGTGTCATGTTGAGCATTTTCTCCCTATATTAAGAGCAAATGAGTATTTGAATGTCTTTATTTTGTTTTGTTTTGTTTTGTTTTGTTTTTCTTTTTGGCAGAATTTCATGTGTCTTTTTAGTTCCATGCTTTTAAATTGAGTAGTCACATTTTACACATCAAACTAAACCTTCTGATTTTATTTGAAAATAAATACCTTAGCATACAAAATAAAATTAAATAGATTATAAAGAAAGCAATGAGGGCTCTTATGTGAAGAAAAGTCAACAGTTTCCATTCTCATTTCTTATTATCCTTCAGAAGTATCATAAATTTCTGCCACGTGTATTGGCATCTTATATCTCCAAAACTACGTGGTGCCCCCTTCCTTTCAAAACAGTTTTTCTAATCACATGAAACACATAGTAGGGAAATAATGTTCACAGAAGATAAAATAGAAGGGGCTGTCAATATCTTCTGGAAATTCTATGTGTTGACTCTAAAAATTAAATAAAGTATTATTAGAAGAAGTAACTAGTGACCAGCCCAGTGGTGTAGCGGTTAAGTTCTCAAGCTCTGCTTCAGTGGCCCGGGGTTCACCAGTTCAGATCCTGGACGCAGGCCTACTCACTGCTCATCAAGCCACGCTGTGGTAGGTGTCCCACATACAAAATAGAGGAAGATGGGCACAGATGTTAGCTCAGAGCCACTCTTCCTCAGCAAAATAAAAGAAGAAGAAGAAGTGGTAGCTGATTGCATAATTATAATGTGTGGTCAGGGGAGGTATATTTATAGGTATTTAAAACTTTCTGTTGAATTTTTTGGATGAATTTTTTTGTTATTCCTGTTGCTTTTGTTAAGTAAAATGACAATACTTTAAAGAATTTTCTCACTGCAAACCAAAGTTTATTTTGTGATATGAAGTTTTGTGATATAATATTAAAAAGCTAAGGAAAAAGAATGATAAACTGACCATAAGAAGAGTGATAGGGTATGACTACACCAACTTTGAGGAAAACATCATCCTGGGGATAGAAAAACGAAACACAGATATAAATCTGCAGATGAGGTCAGATATTTTGCTGGTTGGGTCAACTCCAGTAACAATATCCTACAATAATTGCTTATTCCTGACAACTCACATCTACTGACAAAAATGTGTGTTTACTCTTTTCTTCATAGCTTCTTCCCTGACCCATGACCCCAAAACCCTTTTATTTGGTGACTTTAAAAATATAGCCATTCTTTTGATCAGGAATTTCGCAGAACCATGGGAATACATGTTATATATATAAAAATATATTCCTACAATGAATTTTAGAGGTATGGTGAGTGGTGTTCTCTTTTTTCCTTAAACAACAAGCACAGCTTTTAAAAAAAAATCTCATATCAAAAGTTTACTGATAATTTATACAACAACGTACACTGAGTCACAGATCTAAGGAGAGCTTCACTTATGTTGGGGTTGACAGATCATTTATATTTTACAATTCAAACTTATTTATCAATTACTTATTACATCATAATTAACCATTTACTTCCTGACCTTTTCTAAAATATTTGAGGTAGATCACTTTGATATCTATAAATCTGTTATTTCATGGGATATCCATTTTCTTACACCTACATTGTTTTATTTCTAAAAGAATATTCCAATTTATGAAAATATTCAAGTGTTTTTATTGATATTGACAAATACAGCTCCATGAGAAATTAATGGTAACAATTGAGCATACAACATAAATGCTGTAATATCTATGGATTTTAGTATCCCAAAACATAGCATTTGTTACAACCTTAGTCTAATATCTTTAATAATATACAGATGTATTTTATTTTAGCATGCTTGCTTCACTTTATTGCTCTTTGCAGATGCTGCCTTTTTTCCAAATCGAAGGTTTGTGTCAACCCCGCATCGAGCAAGTCTGTCAGCACCATTTTCCAACAGCATTTGCTTACTTCATGTCTCTGTCTAACCTTTAGTAATTCATGCAATATTTCAAAATTTTCCAATATTACTCTATTTGTCATGGTGATCTGTGATCAGTGATTTCTTTTTGTTTAAAGATTTTATTTTTTTCCTTTTTCTCCCCAAACCCCCCCCGGCACATAGTTGTATATTCTTAGTTGTGGGTCCCTCTAGTTGTGGTATGTGGGACGCCACCTCAGCGTGGCTCGATGAGCAGTGCCATGTCCGTACCCAGGATTCAAACCAATGAAACACTGGGCCGCTTGCAGCGGAGCGCGTGAATTTAACCACTCGGCCACGGGGCCGGCCCCAAGTGATCAGTGATTTTTGATGTTACTGTTGTAATAGTTTTGGGGCACCACAAACTGCACCCATATAAGACAGCAAACTTAATTGATAAATGGTGTGTGTTCTGACTGCCTCACCCACCAGCGTTTCCCCTGTCTCTTTTCCTCTCCCTGGCCTCCCTACCCCTGAGACACAACAATATTGAAATTAGGCAAATTAATGAGCCTACAATGGACTCTAAGTGTTCAAGTGAAAGGAAGAGTCGCATTTCTCTCACTGTAAATCAAAAGCTAGAAATGATTAAGTAAGTTTATTTGTACTAAATAGTTAGCCAAGTTGTGAATGCAAAGGAAAACTTTTAAAGGAAATTAAAAATGCTACTCCAGTGAACATGTGAATGATAAGAAAGTGAAACAGCCTTATTGCTGATATGGAGAAAGTTTCAGTGATCTGGGTGGAAGATCAAACCAGCCACATTTCCTTAAGCCAAAGCCTAATCCAGATCAAGGCCCTAACTGTCTTCAGTTCGATGAAGGCTGAGCAAGATGAGGAAGCTGCAGAAGAAAATTTTGAAGCTAGCAGATGTTGGTTCATGAGATTTAAGAAAAGAAGCCATCTCCATAACATAAAAGTGCAAGGTGAAGTGGAAAATGCTGATGTAGAAGCTGCAGCAAGTTATCCAGAAGATCTAGCTAAGATAATTAATGAAGATGGCTACACTAAACAATAGATTTTCAATGTAGATGAAACAACCATCTATTGGAAGAAGACGACATCTAGGACTTTCATAGCTAGAGAGGAGACGTTAATGCTTGTGTTCAAAGCTTCAAAGGACAGACTCTCTCTAGATAAGGGTTAATACAACTGCTGACTTTAAGTGGAAATAAGCATCTGTTTACAACATGGTTTACTGAATATTTTAAGCCCACTGTTGAAACCTACTGCTCAGAAAAAAGATTCTTTTCAAAATACTACTGCTCATTGACAATGCATCTGGTCAGCCAAGAGCTCTGATGGAGTTATACAATGAGATTAATTTTGTTTTCATGCCTGCCAACACAACGTCCATTCTGCAGCCCATGGATTAAGGAGTAACTCCAATTTTCAAGTCTTGCTATTTAAGAAATGTGTCATTTTGTAAGACTATAGCTGCCACGGATATTCCTCTGATGGATCTTGGCAAAGCAAGCTGAAAACCTTCTGGAAAAGATTCACTATTCTAGATGCCATTAAGAACATTCATGATTTATGGGATAAGGTCAAAATATCAACATTTACAGGAGTTTGGAAGGAGTTGATTTCAACTCTCATGGATGAGTTTGAAGGGTTCAAGACTTCAGTGGAGGAAGTAACTGCAGATGTGGTGGAAATAGCAAGAGAACTAGATTTTGAAGAGGAGCCCAAAGATATGACTGACTGCTACAATCTCATGATAAAACTTTAACAGATGAGGAGTTGCTTCTTATGAATGAGCAAAGAAAGTGGTTTCTTGAGATGGAATCTACTCCTGTTGGAGATTCTGTGAAGATTGGTGAAATGATAATAAAGATTTAGAATATTACATAAACTTAGTTGGTAGAGCAGTGGCAGGGGTTAAGAGAGTAAACTCCAATTTTGAAGACATTCTGTGTGGGTAAAATGCTACCAAAGACCAGTGCATGCCACATAGAAATCCTTCTTGAAAAGAAGAGACAATTGATGAAGCAAACTTCATTGATGTCTTATTTTAAGATATTACCACAGCCACCCCAACCTTCAGCAATCACAATCTTGATCAGTCAACAGCCATCAACATGGAGGGAAGACCATCTACCAGCAAAAAGATTATGACTCACTGAAAGCTCAGATGATAGCATTTTATAATCAATGAAATGTTTTTTAATCAAGGTACATACATGTTTTGTAGACATAATGCTATTGCACACTTGGTAGACCACAGTATAGTATAAACAATTTTTGTTTGCCCCGGGAAATCAAAAAATTCATGTGACTCACTTTATTGCAATCCTTGCTTTATTGTGGTGGTCTGGAACTGAATCCACAATATCTCCAAGGTATCCCTGTACTCAAATACATATATCTAAACACACGCATACTTTTTGCTAGATTTCTTGAGAACACAGGAGCTAGGTACTGGTTTTACAAATTTGGATTAAAATTGAGTCAAAAACTATTGGTAGGAAGAGACATTTCATCAACTCAAAATTAAACTGTGATAATAAGAGTGCTGTGATAATGTAGAGGAATACCATGAAACACAACAAAGAGAGAAAAAGTCTTCGTAGAGTAATGTCAGAGAAATCTTCATAAAAGTGATGATATTCAAAAGATAAGTAGTATTAATCCAAGTGTTTGGTGTGTGTATGCGTGTGTCCACAGCAGAAAGTTTGTATTGGTTTCTTAGTCCATTTTACTACTTCTTTTAATATGGATAAGTTGAGAACTTTCCAAGCTCTTAAATTCTGTTTCCCTTCTGATTACCCACTCCATCTTTAAGTCACTTCTCTCTGCTTGCATTTTACTGTAAGCATTCAAAAGAAACTAAGCTGCTCCTTCAACACTTTGCCTTGAAATTTCTTTAGTCAAATATCCAATTGTGTTGCTCACAAATTCTACCTTCCACAAAATACTGGGACACAAGCACAATTCAGCCTGCCACTTTATAACAAGGATCACCTTTCCTCCAGTTTCCAATAACAATTCCTAGTCCTCATTTCCAACTGTGACCTCACCAGAATGACCTTTAACATCCATGTTTCTGTCAACATTCTATTCATGACTACGATGTATTCTCTGAGAAGACTGAGGCTTTCTTTATAGCTTTCCTCCTCTCCTCTGAGCCACCGTGAGAATCATCCTTAACAGTCCATTTGTGACAATGTAGGAGTTCTCTAGCATACACCCTGAAACTTCCTGAGTCTGCCTGTTACCCGGTTTCGGAGCTGCTTCCACATTTTTAGGTATTTATTACAGCAGCACCCCATTCTCAGCACTGATTTTTTGTCTTAGTCCTTTCAAACCGCTATAACCAAATATAGTCTGGGTAGCTTATCAACAAAATAAATTTATTTCTCACAATTCTGGAGGCTGAAAGTCCAAGATCATGGCACTGGCACAGTTGGGTGAGAGCCTTCTTCTGTATTGCAAACTTCTCACTTTATCCTCACATGGAAAAAGGGGCTAGAAATATTTCTGGAGACTTTTTTATAAGAGGCTAGTCCCACTCATGAAGGCTTGCCCTCATGACCTAATTGCTTCCCAAAGGGGACGGGGCTTTTGGGAACAGAGTACTCTGTACAGCAGAGTAGAACCCTGCCTGGTCTTTTTGTGCCATCCTCTCACCTTCTTGCTCTAAATCAGACAATTCTCCACTGCATTCACAGTGTTCTCATGGCCAATTTTCTTAGAAGTGAGTGGTCAGGTCCTTCTTCGCAGTCTGTCTTAGTCTGGAAGCTCCACTGAAACCTGTCCACCATGCATGACCCTGCTGGTATTTGAAATACTGGTGGCATAGCTTTCAGCATCACAGAAACATGCAGTCATAACAGAATGACAACTGGCAGATAGGTGATGCTGTTGCTTGACCCAGAAACCAAGCTGGGCTGTGGTAGTGAGAGTGCTGAATCTTAACCACTAGACAACCAAGGCTGGCTCTTAATAAGTATAGATTGACATAATTTTGACTATTATTTCCAAATATATTTAAGGTAATAATAAAATATTAGACAAGCCCAATTTCAGATACCTTAACTGAAAGTCATTTTATGTGATTGCATAGCATTAAGTGAGTCCCTTAAACTCTGTCTATATTTCTTCAACAATAATTTGGTAATACCTATTTCTCTAACTTAAAATGGTATTATTAACATAACATCAGAGGATGCAGGGAGAAAATATTTTGAAAACAGAGCAAAAAACTACACGCAAATATCCAAAAACACTGTTAGAGGACAAGTCTGGGTCAGAAATAACCTAATGATGATGTTTCAACTGGATTATTATACATGAAAAAATAATTTTCCTTCTTAGTTCGCACTATATAATTCTAGGTTATATTATCAGGAGAGGATAAATGAGAAGCGTCTTAGTCTGCTTAGGCTACCATAGCAAATACCATAAACTAGGTGGTCTAGATAACAGAAATTCATTTCTTATGGTTCTGGAGTCTGAAAAGACTAAGATCAAGGTTCTGGCAAATTTAGTTTCTGGTGAGGTCTTTCTTTCTGGTTTGCAGGCTACTGTCTTCTTGCTGTGTCCTCACATGTGGGAGAGAGAAAGGAAGCAAGCTCTCTGGTGTCTCTTCTTATAAGGGCACTAATGCCATCATGAGGGCCCCACCCTCATGAACCCCCTTAAACTTAACTACCTCCCAAAGGGCCCATCTCCAACTATCATCACATTGGGAGTTGGGGCTGTGACATGTGAATGTGGCAGGAAGAAACAACTCAGTCTACAGCAGGTAGATTGATCTTCTTATCAATTGCTGTGTGTGTGTGTGTGTGTTGAAGGAGGTAATTTTTTGTTTGTATATGTGTTTGCCTTTTGCACTTGGACTACTCCTTATGAAAAATCACTGAACCCAACATCTGGTCTTCACTGCAATTATAATGTAGCTATATACTTTCATAAATTATATCTAGAAAAGTTTTTTCCCTATGTCAGTAAAATATAAGGAATTTTCTTAGTTATTTTACTTAATTGTACCTTTAATATTATTTTTCCAGGAAGAAACTGACAACTCTCTAAAATACACGATTGTCACTTTGATTTTAACAAAATTTCTCTGCTATTCTGGAGTAATGAACACCCTTATAATTTTGCAAAATAGGACTTTTTAAAGTTAAAAAGCGATTTTATTAACTTACGTCAAAACATTTCTGACAAGTCTTAACAAGAACTTTTTTCTTTTTAATCTCAAAGTGATAAAAATTGGATTATAATTTTAGTAGTTGTTAGTAAAGTCCTATCAAATTTTATTTATCTCATTCACTTGGCACTCTAATCATACCCATAGAATGGCAAAGTCATCTCTCTGCTGATATTATACTTACATACATACACATATATCCACGTATGTATGTGTCTGTGCGTATATATATATATATATATATATATATGAAAATCAAAGTGATGTGATGAAACCAGTGCAGATGGAAATGAGAAGTGATTGATTAGCTCATTTGATTAACATGAGAAGATGAAATAGAGATAATCTCTCAAGTAGTGAGATGTGATTGATGAATACCAATTATTTTTTCCACTGTATATTCCATTCTCCTTAATTATAGATGGAGAGATAAATAGATAGAGTTAGCAATAGAGATGAAAATAAAGAGTAGAATTTGCTTCGGTTTGCTTCTTATTGAACAGAGATTCTCAAACTAGAGTCCACAGATTCTTGGCTCACTGTGATTTACTTTAAGATATTAAGCTTATTTTAATGTTCACTAAAATTTGATGAAAATCTTAACATACACAGCATACTCCTATCATATAAGTGGTCACCTTATAACTATTTCCTCACAATTTCAGTATCTTATTTTATTTATACAATCACTTTGGTGTCATTTAGTAGTATTTTAACTACCATTAGCTATTGAGAAAGAAAAATTAACAATAAAAGAAGGAACCAGAGAGTGAAGGATTTACATCATGCTTGGGCTGGCATAGACCTTCCTTGGAATGCAGTTGGGCTCCATCTTCCTCAGTGCTGTTCCCTTGAAAATTAAAGAGTTTAAGATCTTCCCTTACTGGGATGTAGGGGATTGGAATGGGCACGGTACCTGTGGAGGAAGCTGAGGGCTGGCTTGTGGGCATTTGACCTACATGATTGCATGATATAAAAGATTGTCAGGGCATCAGGACTGGGGATTTTCTGCGTCCAGATGATCAATACACATCTGTGGCAGTCTTAGTGCCTTGTGTAGATAAGGGAATTTTTAAAAAATGGTTGGTATCTGGGCTCCCAACATAACGAGATAATGATATCATATTTGCTATATCTTGCGCCTTATATATTTCTATAAAACTAAGCAAATGTGGGGCTGGCCCCGTGGCCGAGTGGTTAAGTTTGTGCGCTCTGCTGCAGGCGGCCCAGTGTTTCGTTGGTTCGAATCCTGGGCGCGGACATGGCACTGCTCATCAAACCACACTGAGGCAGCATCCCACATGCCACATCTAGAAGGACCCACAATGAAGAATATACAACTATGTACTGGGGGGCTTTGGGGAGAAAAAGGACAAAATAAAATCTAAAAAAAAAAAAAAACCTAAGTAAATGTGATGTTGTATCATATTGGTAACAACCAACGACCAACTCGAACATGTAACCATAACTGTGTTGCCACATAGTGGTTTTTGATGTTGAAGAATATAGTCATAGGAGAAAGGCTAGGAAGTTCTGAGAAGAATGTGATGCCTCAGTGGCTGCTTTTCTACCTATGATTTTACTGACCAAAAGCTCTGTAACAGATAACCAGTGATGTCTCTTACCAGTGGAATACGTAACACACAGATTTTACCACTGGAGAATTGGTGAAATATGAGGTCCAGAAGAAGCAAAATGAGAAGGCAATCAACCGTTAAAATTCTCTGATTACTTCTTGAAACTTCCCTTCATGAAACTGAAACCTCTTGGAGGAGAGGGAAATGACACAAGTAATTATATAATCAGCTCTTTTCTGGTACTTGAGATGAAAAAAGATCCAAATTTTAAACCAAAAGCCACATGGTAGACTTGGGAAAACACTGTGCTTCATCCTGATGTTATCCCCTTTGATTGCTGGTCCTTGAATGAATCATTCAGGAACACATGTGATGGGCAGATAAATCTGGAAAGCAGGGGCTATAGTACAAAACATCTCAGTCATTTTCTCGAGAAATACCAAAAGATGCCTAAAGAATCCCTACTTCCCTGTGTTCCCAAGTCAGTTGACTTAAGGCTATTAATTTATGTGTGGACACTGAAGAATGAAAAGGAATGTTTGGTGTGAATATTAGTCCACAACTTTCTGTAGTATTTGGTGTTTAGTAATTACCAGTAGCTTAATAGCCATGTCTTGTTTGGAATGGGTTGTGACGATTGGAGGAAGAAAATTGTATGTAAAGAAAAGAAACTTGAACTGCTTTCACTGGCTGTGAAAAGGAATACCTCCACAGAAACAGTAGAAATATTAATGGCAACTGCCTCCCTGAACTGCCTATGAGGTAACCAGAGACCAACTTCCTCATAAAATATTCCTCTGACCCAAACTATGGAAGACGTTGGAATTAAGACATGCCTTCCATCATGTGCTCCACATATAATTCACCTACTGAGAGCAGGAGAGTCTATGAAATGTCACAGCAGATTTACTTTAGCATATCTTTTACTGAGAGAATGAAAATCCAGACTCTCCAGAAAAAAGTAAAAAGCTAGAGGAATGATAATACTTAGAGAAAGAGAAGTAACAAAACAGGGAATCAGGTACAATACTTTAAGTGGCTATTAAAATACAAGATGAAATAAATTTATAGGATTCCCTATGAAAATTTAACTAGTATATGCTTATGTTATCCTGCACTGGTTGGGAGGAAGGAAGGCTGCTTCAGCTTCAGCAGCCACTTCTCCTAGGGAACCCTGTCAAGTTCACTCCCTCTGTCCCAGGCTGGATGAATCTAAATCCATTCAACCCAATAGAGAAGAGGAATGAAAAGTCCTGACACAGATTACTAAGACTGTTTTAGCCACTGAGGCAGTTAAAAACAAAGTGAATTCATCAGTTTGTCCAACCACCAGTGGGGTGTCTGAGGCTATATGATAGGAATGATGAACAAGACTTTATAGAATGCCACTGCACAGTGTACTTCAATAGCCATGGCAGCATTAAGGGGTGAAAGTAAACCTTGAGAGTTAGGCAAGGCCTTGGGAAATTCACAGATAGGAAAAGAAGAATATAAGAGATGATCAGTTTTGGCATCACCTTTACCTGAATGTGTAATTGGAATAGATGTGATGCATGCGTGGATAGGCTTGCCAAAACCAGCTGATAAGTAACTGTTGGGCAAGTGCAGCCTTCTCCAGATTTTAGCCGGACATGCTAAATAGGAAGCCTTAGAATTGCCCAAACAATATCAAATATTAAGCAATACTGGGTTCAGAAAAAACAACAGAAGAAAATTAGCCTTGATTAGAAAACTGTCCGGTCTGGCTCAGGAGAAATTTAGATGGCTCTCATACACTGATTGTTGACTATTATGGGTTTGAAAATGTATCCCCCTTCCTTGAGTCAAGGAGAAAAATAAAACTGTGCTTGTCATGGAGAAAAATATTTAAGATGTTCCACAGGAAAAAGTTGACTCATATGGTCTCACAGCCTTGCCTAATGCTATCTTTCTAACCTTATCTTGAAAAGCGAAAGTTAAGTACAGTTGGCCTTCAAGTGAGACAGATTTCATTACATATACATTATTCTCTCCAAAGGGCACCAAAGTTTTCCAGCCTTCTGTCACATCCTATAAGACAAGATTTGAACCAAATTAAATTAATTCATGACCTTGACATTACGATGATAGTTATCCTCTCAAAAGAGCATATCAGGGAAGCTTTGGAATGTGCAATGCACATATGACTAGCCAGAATGGTTCCTTAATCTGGCTAGGATTCAGGATCAGTCCAATCAATCAAGTTTCTGGAAATAACCTGAGCTTGGGATATTTGGAATTATTGCAGAAACAGTAAACAAAAAAATAGCTGTCCCTTTTAGGCTCTACTAATAAAAGAGGGACAATTACATGTAGAGAAATTTGACTTCTGAGAGACACATATATCCCATTTGATAATTGTATTGGCCCCATTATACAAAGTGATTAGGAAAATAACTCAAAGTGTATCCAGACAAATGTAAACTCTAAGAGATCCGAGTGAGCGCTACTGGTTCAAGCCATTACACTGGGAACTGACGATCCTGATAACAATGATTTTGGTAACTTCTACTAAAATTCTGCAGATTAAAGTTCTAGGAAAAGCCTAATAATGCCACCCAAAGGCATGCACTGAGGTTATAGACTAGAATAGTCTCCACGGTGTGACTAAGTACAGCCCAACTGTGAGAGTTACTGGCAGAGGACTAGGTGATCCTGGAAAGAGCCCTCAGGAGATCAGATTTAAGGCCTGAGATTCCTATCACACCATGGGTGATACCAGAAAGATATTTCTATAAGGAAGGACTTGTACAACAAAAGCCTCTGGTTAAATTGGAATGATACATTTGGGAACAGAATAAAGGAAACTGTTCTGGAGGAAGTCATCATATCCAGCAGATAGCCTCTGTCTCTAGACATGACAAAGGAACTTACTAAGAATCCTGCTGCTGAATAGTCTGAAACTTATGACTTTTATCACAGGAGCAAAAGAGGCTGTCTTATTCATCAATGGGAACTACCTTATTGAAGGGAATGGCACAGTGTGGAAGACAGTTGCCATTCTTCTGGAAGATAGTAAAACCCTAATTGAAGGCAAAAGTGAATTTATAAAATGATCTGAATGGTAGGAAGTCAGTACATGTGGCAATATAAGAACTTGGTCATTCCCACCAAGGCAAGGCTTGAGTACCAAAAATTTCTATACCACAGTCAATGATTTTGCTGTATGATCGGGTAGGTTTACTTTTGATGAATGGACAACTAAGAATATCGTAGTGTAGGGGATGCAATTATGGAAGACCCTATGAGAATTATGAGGAAGAATGAAAGTGGGTCATATATGAGCCCTCTAAAAAAATTGTTTTAGAAGGCAATCCCAACACAACATTGGGTAGTACACATCCTGGTCTTTGTAGGTATACTAAATTATTTTTATTGTGTTTTTATCCAAGAAAATATTTGATCTGTGTTTATCAAACCCAATATCACAAACCATCTGAGAAGTATATAATGTGAGTATGTTGACCTTTGGTAATGAGGTTAGAATTGTGACTACAGGGTTCAATCAGCCTTGGGCTGAAACAGTTTCTGTTAAGGGATTAAACTTGGTCTCATCTTTTCATAGTATTGTTTCCTTGGAAACTGAAAGCATTTATTGTAACTGTGGAAAGTTGTGTCTTTGTTCACCATGCCGGAACTGCTTTAGGAGAACTAGCTCATGTTGGAATGCAAGCATTGGGCCTAAATGACTAAGACAAAGCTTGTTGACACTGTGCCAGGGCTTCTTTGTACAAAAACGATTGCCATACACCTTGGCTCTTATATGTGGCAACCTTACATGTCACATATGGGTCAGGGGAGAAAAAAAAGAATGTACTTGGATATACCCTGGACCTCGAGATGAGATGAATGTGTTGTACCTGCTAAATTTCCTGCCTTGTATAGATCAATAAATCTAAGTAAAATCTAAGTAAATTGTGTATTATATGAAAGCCTATTTACATTTTATGAGTGTGATGACCAACTTGAGCTTGTAGTTAACAGCTATGCTGCTGTGACATTGCTATATAAATATGGATTTTTCATAATATGAGGTCCAAACAACATCAATTTGCATTCTGGAAATAAAATTTTGCTTCATTTTGAATAGATAGTAATTATGAGAAAATTTAGTCAAGACAAATACAGTCTAGGATACGCACCCAAACTCCCAAAGGCCTATGCCACGGCAGACATGATCTTAATTTTCTGTAAGAAGCAATTTAATTTCAGCAAAATAATATTACTTATCATAGTAAATTAGTAATAAAAATAATTTTTGTTTCTTTTATGGTTTTGATTGCGTGTGCAATGGTTAAGGATGCAGGCTTTGATTTTAGACTTCTGAAGAGACCCACTGCTTAGTAATAGTGTGACTTGTATAATATATTTTACTTTTCTAAGTAGTAGTTTCCCAACTGTAAAATGGGCATAATGAACTTTTACTCCAAGGGATTGTTTTGAGTAATGACTGAGTTGTTTTGAGTAATGACTGAGTTAATTCGAGTAAAGGATTTAGCACAGTGCTATGCATGTATCAGGTACCAGACAACTACTGTCTAATATTATGATTTAATTTCTGTCTTATTTTATGATTGTATAAATGTCAGGCTCAAAAGATATTTGTACTTCATTTTATGCTTGTAGGTATGTGAGGAACATTTTAGGAAAGAATAGTTTATTTTAATGGTAGGATTATTGAGGATATTTTTCCTTTTAAAGGGTTTTATATATAGCTCATGAGTGAGTGATACTAACCTGCAATGATTAAATGAGTTTTTGATTTCATAGTTTCTATGCATTGTGACCATATGGATATATATATATATATAATATAAATATATATATATATAATAAATAGATTATATTTCCTAATTTGGTTATTTTACAGATGACACATATTTGCACACATTTTAGAAAAAATTTAGTCATCCTTTGGGTCATCAATAATTTGTTTTTCTTAAAAAGATTCTATTCATTACACATGTTTTAGGGATCCTAAACCTCAGCATTTGTGAGTACTTGCTAGTTAAATCTCATCTTTCCACCATTTGAGATTATAAGCAAACTCATTGAAAGGTTTGATGATTCTTCCAACCTTTGAATTATTTCTGCATTTTAATATTTAAATCACATTACTAGGTTTTCATATCTCCATATGAAAAAAATTTAATACTATTTCTTTTGATAAAAAACATACTCTTGTATTCTTGCTTCAATGAGTGGCCAGGTCGCTCATGAAACATTTCTGTTTGCCTATACAAACCTAAAGTTTTTCAAATTTTATTAGTTTTAAGATGTATTTATATTTTACTCTTGATTTAGGAAGAAATTTTCTCCCACTTTTAGTTTGGAAATAATGTTTCAATTAAATTTAAATACTTGCTGTTATGTTCACACAGCTCTTACAGAAGTGCAATACATATTTTCATTATGTTAATTTGATGATTGTTTTTCAGAGACTGATCCATTTTATTTGACAAAGGTGCTACAGTTAGGGTAGCCATAATTGTCCCTGAATAATACATGTTTGCAACAGTTTTTTCAGCCTAATTATAAGTGGAACTACAATTCACTTTCAAATATGTATCATTTTGGATTATAAGATATGTGTTTTTCCTATATATTTCTTGCATGGTGCATGTAGAATACCCATGTGGAGGTGTCACACTATAGCAGTGGTTCTCATGTGACTACATGGCTTGTTAAAACACAGAGTGCTGGGCGTCAATCCCAGAGTTTATGAAGTATGTCTGTGGCGGGGACTGAGAGATTGCTTTTTTAATGATTCCCCAAGTGTTGCTGATTCTCTGGGTCCAGAGCTCAGATTCTGAGAGCCACTGCTATAGCGTAAACAGTTGCAATGTTGGAGGCAGTTTAAACCAACGCCATACTGTGGTGATAAAGGATGATAAAAGCAGATTGAGCATGGAGGAGTAATCTAAACACAATAATCTTGGTTGTTCTCTATCTCTCCTGAAGGAAAATAAAAGTGTTCAAATTGCTTATTGTAGAATTTAAGCCTTCTAAAACTTGATCACAGTCTTGTCTATCATCAACTCTTAATTCTCAAGGTAAAATTTGGAAAAAATAGATGTAAAGATCTCATACAAATCAATGGCAAAAACAAGTAATCCAATTAAAAATGGGCAAAGGATCTAAATAGACGATTTTCCAAAGAAGAGATTCAAATGGCCAATAAGTATGTGAAAAAGTGCTCAACATCACTAAACATTAGGGAAATGCAAACCAAAACCATAATGAGATATCATCTCACACCTGTTAGGATGGCGATTCTCAAAAAGACAAGAGATAGCAAACATCAGAAGGGATTTGTATAAAAGAGAACTCTTATACACTGTTGGTGAGAATGTAAATTGTTACAGCCATAATGGAAAATAGTATGGCAGTTCCTCAACAAATTAAAAATAGAACTAACACATGGTCCAACAATCTCACTTCTGGGTATATATCTTAAGGAAGTGAAATCAGCATCTAGAAGAGATATCTTCACAGCCAAGTTCATTTCAGCATTATTCACATCGCCTGGGATAAAGAAATGACCTAAATGTCCTTCAATAGATGAATGGATAAAGAAAATATATATATTTATAATTATTAAGCCTTAAAAAGAAGGAGATCTTGCCATTTATAACAACATGGATGAACCTAGAAGGCCTTATGGTAAGTGAAATAAGCCAGACAAAGACAAATACTGTATGGTGTCACTTACATATAGCATTCTAAAAAAAATGAAAAACAGCTAATTTCGTAGAAGTAGAGTATAGAATGGTCATTGCTATGGGCTAGAAGGAGGGTGAAAGGGGGAGATGTAGGTCAAATGATACAACTTTCAGTTACAAGGAGAATAAATTCTGAGGATCTAATGTACAAAATGGTGAATATAGTTAATAATTCAGTATTGTATATTTGAAAGTTGTTGAGGGTAGATCTTAAGAATTCCCATCACAGACACAAAAAAGTTAACTATGTGAGGTAATAGATGTGTTAATTATCCTGATCTGGGTAACCATTCCACAATGTGTATATATATCAAATAGTCACATTGTACACTTTAATTATATACGATTATATGTGTCAACTATTCCTCAATAAAATTGAGGGAAAATAAATAAATAAACTGCAGTTATACACACACACACAAAATCTATGTATTTATTGATCCACAATATGACTTGCTATCTACATCCAAGTATTTAATTTATATACATATAAATGGTAAAATAATTTTAAAATGTGATTCTTTCCAAATGAACATGGTAATTAATGTCATACACTTTAGTGACATCTATTCTTGTTTGAGAACATAATAAAAATTGTCCACTGTTTATTTATTTTTTTGCTTTGTTTTTTGGTGATGAAGATTGGCCCTGAACTAACACCTCTTGCCAATTTTACTCTTTTTTTTTCCTCCCAAAAGCCCCAGTACATAGCTGTATACCCTAGTTGTAAGTCAGTCTAGTTCTTCAATTTGGGGTGCCACCACAGTATGGCTTGATGAGTGGTGTGTAGGTCCGTACCCAGGATCCGAACCGGCGAACCTCAGGCCACTGAAGGAGAGTGCAAGAACTTAACCACTTGGCCATGGAGCCGTTCCCCATTAGTTATTTTATTTATGTGTGTCCTTTTAAACAAAACTGAATTTTCCTTGAAGTAAAAAGGACAGAGCCATTTTCATCGTTTTATTTTTGGCAGCACAATGTATTAGTCTTTCTGTATAGCGTATTTTCAATAAACATTGCATACTAGTTAAAATATTGATTTAGTTTTATAAGTTATAAAGTAAAACAAAAAAAATACCAAAACAAAACTGAACTATTTATTATGTGCTAGGCACAGACTAGGTCCTTATGTACAATGTTCAATTTACTTATCACCAGATTTTTCTGTAATATTATTATTACATATGATAGATGAATAAATCAAATTTTAAAAAATAAAGTAATGTAACTTGAAACAGAATTCTAAAATCAATAATTTTTTCATGATTGTTCCATTGCTTGAAAATATTATTTCTAAGTAAACATCACAGTAATGGAAATGAGGTAAGGCAGCCTCAGATAAGGTAAAATTCTGGAAAAAAGCAAAAAAGACAATATGTTTGCAAATATTTTGCTTCTGATTCTATCTCACTCTCTCTTTATAGAAAATTAATTTACAAGTTAAATTTAAAAAGATTTTTTTTTTCTATAAAGAGTGATACAAAGTGAGGGGCAAAGTTCATGGAATCTTACAGCATTTAACTAACATTAATATCATCAAAAACGAAAAGAAACGTTCAACGTAGTAACCAATGCTCTGTCTGTTTAAGAAGAGAAAAAATAGTACTGATCCTGGACAGATTAAGATATTAAATGCATAATAGTCATTACTAACAAATCAAATGCGTGTCTAGTTAATATTTAGAGATCTGCATCAAACATATCATGTAAGTATTTTGTTTAGAAAGTGCCTCCCAGATTTCTTTTTGAGTCTTATTGCTGGAAAAGTGAAGAATACTTGAAATTGAAGCAAAATGAAATCTCCCACGTAAATTATCTATGTCAGCTTTTGGCAGAAATTGCATTTGTCATCTCATCATATCATTCTCTGTTAATTATTCCAAAAAGAAAGCTTCCTGGGAGAAAGCTTTTGGCAGCAAAGTAGAGACCAGTTGACTTAGAAGAAAAACAGGTTTATAAATCAAGCCAGGAGTCAAAAAAATTGTTTGACTGTAATGACAAGGCACATTTTACAATTGATTATCTGGAATTAATTACCATCTTGTCAGGGATCTACAGAAAAAGCTGCATCCTAAAATCTTCATCTCTGTTTGAAACTTGCTTCTGTTTGCTGAGAGTAGTTTTAAGTAGAAAAGTTACTAATTTAACAGATATTGTGCTGACCTAGTAGAATCCAAAGGAAGAAAGGTAAAGGCTTACTTATGACACATATAAACAAAAAATATATAACTGTTCACATGCATACAATTAATTTCTTGAAATAAACATTAGTTCAAAGCTTATTAATTTTCATAACATTAAATGTGAATTGGTGGGGCATGAATTGAACATGTGGATTTCAGTGTAATGTAAAGGGTTAAGTGCTTTAATTTCCCTGTGTGGTAATGAGTGGACATTGGGGTTGCAGATTTGGGGTGGTTTTATAGGGTAGGGTGGGACAAAGTCTCTTGTACAAAGTTGTCTTTTTACAGCAGCATACTTTTCTTCTCTTCATACAGGGCAGAGAAAAACAGGTGTGTGTGTGTTTCCCTAAATATCCCCATCCCTCCACTAAGTGCTTAGCAGAATTATCTTGTTAAACATACATCATTCTTTGGTTACCCTACAGATAAAAGGAAATTAGTTAGTGGCTTAGAGTGAAGCTCCCGGGAGGCTTTATCAGAAAAAAACATATGTAGGTACAAGAAGGATGAAGAATTTAGCTCACAGTAGTTCACATACTGGGGGGTTAATAAGCATGTTATAGTTGAAGAAAGCAACAAACACAAAAAGTTCCAGAGAATTCATTTCATTTTGTTTCTCCTTCAAGTGCATTTTTCCTTTACATATTTATTTATTCTTTTCTAGAATTGCTCCCTCCTTTTTTTCAAGTTTCAATCCTTTACTCCAATGATTCTGAAACTTTAGTATGCATCAAAATCCCTTAGAGGACTTGCTAAACTAGAGATTGCTGGACACTTCCTCCAGAATTTCTAATTTGGTGGATCTAGAATGCACCCACCCTTCCAGATGCCGCTGCTGGTGGTGTAGGAACCAAACTTTGAGAACCACTGAGGTCTGGGAACCACATTTTGACAACCACCACCTTGGTGACTCTTTGTCGTATACATACCACTTTCCTTTAATCCATGATCACCCAGAGTATTCCTGTATCTCAGGGAAGACATTAACATTTCAGAACAATCATTACCCATTCATGAAGGCCTTTAATAATGTTTAGTCTCTATACTGTGCAGGCATTGTGCTAGGGTAGTGTGGCTTGCCAAGCTTTACCAAGAGGAGCTCCTGACCCAGGCACCTTATATACCTCCTGCTCTGAACCTTTTGCCTACCTGCCTTGAAGAGGGCAAGGAACCAAAAAAAGGGCATACTAACTGCAGCCGGCATCTACTTTTCTAGACCGTGTTCTAGACTGGGCCTTGGGATTCACTGCTCAAACAGCTTTGAGAATGTCCAGTCTTAGTAGGTTTCTTCCATAGGGCTGTCCTCTCATGAGAAGACAGTGGGACCACTGTGCAGACCCTCATCCTGTGGTGTGTCCAAGAGCAATATTTTTTTGGAGGATGTGGACAGAACTTAGACGTTTGGGCTGGGTGTCCACACACATGCACGTGGGCCCTGTAGTGCAAGATCTACCCAAAGATAGGGAGAGAATGAAGACAAACTGAGTGCCTTGAGCCAGCAATCCCCATACCACTATATATCTGTTTAGAGAGTCTGAGGATTCTACATTTGAATCTGGCCTTCAAGGTCATTGTAAGGGTACACTGGTCAAGACTGAAAGATAAATCATTTTATTTAACAATTTCTTCAACTTTACTCTTAATGTCTAAAAAATAGACCTATGGCATATACAGCTCCATTTGTACTCACGGTTTAGCCTCCACAAATATTAAGGACAGATTTAAGTGTAAGGATTCAAGATGAGTGAATAGAAGCTACTTAATTTTAACAAAGTTTCTAATTCAGAAGATAAATTTTGTATATATCTATGAATCCATTAATTCATTTATTACACATTTAGAGATAAATGTTAAAAGTTCTAGATAATATATGTTGACAATTCTGTAGTAAATTAATGTGATATGAACAGCCAATATTAGATTCTTCCCTGTAAATAAGCTTTATTTGGACTGAGACAGTAGAAGCAGAGAATGAAAATGCTGGACATATGGACTTAGGTGAAGGGGCATACCAAGCAAGGGGATTAAAGGTTAAAGGCCTCAGAAAATAGAGGTTAGGGGACGTATTTTCCTGCTGTATGAGGACATTAGGGTTTCAGGTACAGTACAAGAAACAGAAAACCCTATTCCAACTGGCTTATATGATATTGAGACTTTATTAGATAAAAAGGCAAAAGATAAGGTAGGGTTGAAGATGGTTTGATCAGGATTCTAGTCCTTGGTTTTGGGTCTTATATTGATCTACTGGTGATATCTGGCTGATATATCAATCAGCTTTTTCCTCAAGTTCACTTCTTTTCTTTCTTTCTATCCCTCTGTAGTCAACACCATCCAAGATAGACCCTATATGTCCTGGACTGACAGGTAAAAGTCCTTGAGCTTTACACAGATTGCACCCTCCCCTCCCCCAACCCATCCCTGTAGTCAGGGGAAGGCTATTTGTAGATTAGCTAGGCCCAGGTTAACACACCGGGTAATAAACACGGGAAATGTGATTATTCTGATTATTTTGCGATAGTCAGTACTCAACTGAGGTGGAGGTGGCGTCAATTCCACTTAAACGTCATCGTGGGTAGGCAAGGCGGTTAGAATGGGAGTTGGAGAAAAAACACAGTGTGTATCACAGATGTTCTATAATTTGCCAGTGTGAGCTCTAATTTTTTGCTCTTGAATACAAGTTTACTTCAGATAAAAGATGGGATATTGCCACCAATTAATTAGGAAATACATATCACACATTTTCTAAAGTTAGTTTAATCTTAGTTCTAAAATTTAATCTGACTAATAAAAATATTAATTTCAGGATAGCGTGGGAAATTTTTTTTAAATAATTTTGACTTCATTGCTCTTTCTTTTCAGAGAAAAGTACACATAACTTGTATGTGTTCGTAGTACACATAGTTTGTAATTTTGTATTTTAAAAACCAGACATTCTGATTATTTTACAGTCAGTTCTCATTTCGATTTACTTGTATATTTTTCAATTTTTTGCTACTATATTTTGCCACTATTCCTTCTTGCAATTCTTCTTTCTATTCCATTTTTTTTCTACTTAAGTATGTCATTTACTATTTATTTAACAATAATAATAATATTTAGTAATTATCTCTCTCAATATAAACTTTAAATCATTTATTCTCTCTTTAGTTTACATCATCAATTATTTAACTAATTGTGGCAGATGTTACTGTTTCAACTTCTTGGGACATGGCTGCCCAGCTAGAGATTAAATTCCTCTGCCCCGTAGATAGGTGTGGCCCTGTGACAAAGTTATCTTCAAGAGAATATGAACATAAGGGTTTGTGCAAATACCTCACTTGCATGCATGGAAATTGCTTGAGGTGGACTCTATCTCTTTCCTTCTATAGGTTATTACTCGTACTTGGCAGGCATCTAGAATCTAACATGGAAATGAGGACAACTCTCTCAGGAGTAGAAGAAAGATGGAAGAATCTGGAATTCTAAATAATGTGAGCCACATCCACCTTTCCAGGCTAGAACACTTTCTTCCAGACTACTATGTGGCAGAAATTATGACATGCAACTTACGAGAATCGATACAATTTTTAACAAAATTTTGTATTTTGGGATAATTGAAGACTCGTATACGATTGTTAAGAAATAATACAGAGAATCCCATATATCCTTTTCCCAGTTGCACCAATAGTAATATCTTGCAAAACTATAGTAAATATTACAGGTGTGATTTTCTTTATTTTTGTATTGTCTTTGTCTGGTTTGACATTAGAGTAATACTAACTTCATAGAATTCATTGAAATGCATCCCACCTTTTCTGTTTTATTTAAGAGATTGTGTAGAATTGGTGTTAGTTCTCCATCAAACGTTTCATAGAATTTGCTAGTGAAATAAGTTGAATGAGTAACTATATATTTTTTGGAGATCGTATGTTATAAATTCTATTTCCTTAACAGAATATTTGAATTATCTATTTCATGGTGGGTGAATTGTGATAGTTTGCATCCTTTTGAAAGATTGTTCCATTTCATGTAAATTGTCAAATATATGGGTAGAATTGGTCATATTGTTCCCCTGTTATCTTTTTGATGTCTGCAATGTCCATAGTGATACCTGTTATTTCATTCTGATATTGACAATTTGCGTCTTCCTTTTTTCCTTATTAATCTTGAGAGAAACTTGTTAAATTTGTTAATGTTTTAAGATACATTTCTTTGATTAATTTATTTTCTCTATTGTTTTACTGCTTTCAATTTCATGAATTTATGCTCTTGTTTTTATTCCCTTCCTTCTGCTTGTTTTGCATTTATTTTGTGCTTCATTTGCTAGGGTCTTGAGGTGGTATCTTAGATTATTGATTTCCCATATTTTCCTCTCTTCTAATATGCACATTCATGCTATAAATTTTCCTCTTAGCACTGCCTTAACTGAGTCCCACACATTTAATATGTTGCATTTTATTTCTTTTTTTTTTTGCTGAGGAAGACCCCCCAACCTAACATTTGATACCTGTCTTCCTCTTTCCGCTTGTGAAAGATTCACCCTGAGCTAACATCTGTGCCAATCTTCCTCTATTTTGTATGTGGGTCGCTGCCACAGCATGACTGATGAGTGGTGTATGTCCACACTCGGGAACCAAACCTGCGAACGTGGACCACTGAAGGGGAGCATACCAACTTAACCACCAAGCCACAGGGCCGTTCCCAGATATGTTGTATTTACAAGTGTATTGTGTTCAATTTTTTTAAATTTCCCTTGAGACTTTTGCTTTGACCCATGAGTTACTTAGAATCATGTTGTTTAGTTTCAAGTTTTGGAGTTTTTCCTATTATCTCTATGGTATTAGTTTCTAGATTAATTATATTGTGATCACCATCTGTATGATTAAATTTCCTTTAAATTTATTGAGACATGTTTTATGGTCCAGGATATGTTCTATCTTGATATATTTTCTGAAGGAAAAATGTGTGTATTATGCTTGCTGTGGCTTGAATATTTATGTCTCCCCAAAATACTTATGTTGAAATCTTAAGCCCAAGGTGATGGTATTAGGAGGTGGGGCCTTTGGGAAGTGATTAGGTCATGTAGGTGGGGGAGGGCCTTATGATTGGGATATAAAAGAGACGTGAGAGAGTTACCTTGTCCTTTCCACACAGGGAGAATCTGCCATCTATAAACCAGAAACTGGACTCTCATCAGACACCAAATCTGTCAGCACCCTGATCTTGGAGTTCCCAGACTCCAGAACAGTGAGAAATAAATTTTTGTTTATAATCCATTGAGTTTATGGTACTTTACTATAGCTGCCTGAACAGACTAACCCACTATTGCTGTTGGGTGAAGTGTTCTATAAATTTCATTTATATCTATTGGTCAATGGTACTTTTTTATATCTTTGCTTGTTTTCTGACTAGTCCATCTATCAATTATTGAAAGAGGGATATTGAAACCACCAAACATAACCATGAAAGGCATATTTTTCCTTTTAGTGCAATAAGTTTTTGATTCAAATAATCTGCAGTTCTATTTTTTGGCACACATACATTTAGGATTGCAATGTCTCCTTGGTGGACTGACCATTTTATCATTATGTAATGTTTCTTTCTTCTCTGGAAATTTTCTTTACCCCAAAGTATAACTTATTAATATAAATATAGCCACTGTTGCCTTCCTTTGATTAACATTTACATCATGTATTTCTTCCATACTTTTACTTTCAACTTGCCTATAATCATTATATTTAAAGTGATTTTCTTGTCAACAAAGCATAGTTGGATCATGTTTTTCAATCCAATTTTCCAATCTCTGTCTTGTAATTTGTGTATTTTGGACTATTTATGTTTTATGTGCTTATGGACATCTTAAGACTTAGGTTTGCTATTTTAGATTTTATGTTTGCTCTTGCTGTTTTCTATTTCTTTGCTTCATTTTTCCTGCCTTGCTGTTGGTTATTTGGACAATTTTTAGAACTCTATTTAGTAGCTTAATTATAAAAGATAGTACAGTCTCTGGTTCAGATCACAGCATAGGGAGGAAGTATGGCAGATAAAACAGAATACAGTGGATAAAACTTCATTTTATGTTCATATAGACCAGGTTTGAATCCAATGTCAGACTTCAGGTAAGTTGTTCCCTTCAAGCATGATCCTTGTATTCTCATTGTAAAATAGAGGTAATAATAGTTCCGTAATCTATATTAAATGAGATAATAAATGTAAAATATTTCATATATTATAATTACTGCTTTAATTAAGTATATGCTATTGCCACATAAATTACAGCAAACTTAGTGTTTTAAAATAATACATATTTATTAGCTCACAGTTCTGTGGGTCAAAAGCATAGGCACAGCCTGGCTGGATCACTGTCCAGGTCCTACTAAGCTGAAAGTAAGGTGTCACTTGGGCTGTGTTCCCTTCTGGAGGCTATGGGGAAGATTCTTTTGCCAAACTCATTCAGGTTGTGAGCAGAATTTAGTTCCTTGTAGTTGCAGTACTGTGTGCCCGTTTTCTTCCTGGCTGTCAACCGCGTGGTGTAGCATCACCTTCAAGAAATCACGCACATGCAGATGAGAAAGAGTAACCAAGTAATGAAGACAACCACACATGTTCTGGAATTTCTACACCAAAAAAAAAAAAAAAAATGTGTGAAAGGGGTCATTTAACTAAAACTTAATAAACGATAGCAACAAATGTTTATCCTGTCATTATGATTAAGTACTCAAAAATGTTTAAACCACTATAAAGATAGAAATATTTTATGCATGCATTTCGTTTTGAAACATTTTGTGCCTCTTGATTCCAAAACTATGTCTATTTAGCCATAGATTAAACTTGGAGTACTGTATTAGGTCATTATAATGATAATTATTCTCTCAGAAGAGAGTACCAGAAGGATTTAGAAAGTGTAATGCAGATATGACTAGCCAGAATGGTTCTTTAATCTGGCTAGGACTCAGGATTGGCCCAATCAGTCAAGTTTCTGAAAATAATCTGTGCTTGGAGTATTTCTATATGATTGTAATCATTGCAGAAATAGTGAAGAAGAAACAGCTATCATTTTCAGACTCTACAAATAAGAAAGGGACAATTTCAAGTAGAGCTGTTTGAGTTCCAACAGACATATATATCCTGTTTGCTAATCACGTTTGCCCCGTTGTACAAAGTGACTAGGAAAATAATTCAAAGTGGATCCAGACCAAGATAAACTCCAAGAGTTCTAGAGCGAGCACTACTCATCCAAGCTGTTGCTCTGCAATCTGATGATCCTGAAACAGCAATGGTTTCGGTTCTACAACTAAAACTCTGCAGACTGAAGTTTCTAGCAAAAGCTGACACCGTCAGCTCCTAGAGCCCACCTGCTTTCTTTGGCAAATGACTCACAATGGAGAATGTCCGTCTCACCCTTTGAATCTCTGCCTGCAGGAAGATCCCAGTTCTTTTAAGGGCTCAAATGATTAAGTTAGGCCCACTCAGATGATATTCCTTTCTCGAATATTATGCCAGGTATCATAACCTAATTAAAAGGGTAAATCCCATTTTATTCACAGTTCCTGTGGAATATGTAGGACATGTACACAAAGAGATGAAGATCTTGGGAGCCGGTTCAGAATTCTAATGCTACATATGAATTAGCATTTCATTATAAAGACAACTGAGCATAATCTAACCAGTATACAAATGGACATGCTGGAAATAGTGTAGAGAAAAATATATTATCACACTAAAAATTCTAAACATAATGAATCTATTGCAGAAGGCTACAGAATTTTATATTTTATTTGCAAAATTGCAACAAAAATGTAATTCTATTTCAGAGTGCTACAATAGCAATAAAGTAACATCAAAAGAAGGAAACCTCCTTACCTATTGGTATTTAAATTGCAGAGTTGTTTTGTTAGAATGCCTAAAATTTGAGTTAGCAGAAGGAAAACGTAAAGCCCTTGAGATGTATATTTGTGAAATGAAGAAGTAAAAATAAGTAGACCAACAATGAAAAAGCGTAGACCTAATGCCTGAGTTTGATCTATGGCTAAATGGCTGTAGTCTACTTTGGGTTCAAGAGGAAAGAATGGTTTAAAAACAAAATGCATGCATATAATGCTTTTATTATCTTTTTAACTCTTTAAACATTGTTGAGCACTTAATCTGAATTACAGGGTAAACATTTGTTGCTGATGTTTCTTAAGTTTTAATTATATCATATCTGTATGCTTTTTTTTTTTTTTGGTGTAGAAATTATAGAACTTGTGTGGTCAGTATGATTACTCAGTTACTCTTTCTCAGTCAGTGATGGTAATGTGCATAAAACGGTTCTACATTTGCAAAGTGGTAAACCACAGTGCAGGAACTGAAGATAATCCATCTGAGTTATTATCTATCTTTAGCATTATAAAAAATTCTAACACAGGATTCTGTCAGAAAGCTCATTAAGCAACTGAAAAACAATCTAAATCCTGATTTTCAGCTGATTTATGTCTGTGCAGTTTGCTGTGGGTCATTGTCATAAGGCTGTAACTTTTGTTCCCTAAGCCAATTTTCAAGATGACTCATTCATGATACTGCTTTGGGCAAATCATTTATTCTTTCAAAAACTCATAAGTCACTGTTCCTAGTAGTTGTAAGAAAATTTATTGAATTATGGAAATTTTAAGGAATTGAGTGTCAGTCTTCTGCACATTGTTTCAATTATTTCATTAAAAATATAAGCGGGTTATTGGGGCAGCCTGGTGGCATAGCAGTTAAGCTCACCTGCTCCACTTTGGCTGCCCGAGGTTCGCTGGTTCGAATCCCAGGTGCAGGCCTATGCACCGCTTATCAAATCATGCTGTGGCAGGCAGCTCACATGTAAAGTAAAGGAAAATTGGCACTGATGTCAGCTCAGGGCCAGTCTTCCTCTGCAAAAAAGAGGAGGATCGGTGGTGAATGTTAGCTCAGGGCTAATCTTCCTAAAAAAGAAAAATATATATATATATATATATGTGTGTGTGTGTATGGGTGAGTTAAGAAAATTATTGTGTGCAATATCACTATGCTGTATCTAAAGAACTTGAGATAGTGACCCTTTATTTGCCTCTTCAGCTAACCTGGTACAGGAAAATGATACAAGAATAGAGACAGCATGGCTTCTGCAGATGGTACTAAAGGGACCAAAGCAATTATTATAAAAATTCAAATATCTTAAAACAAGAAACTCCCACATACACCCAAACCTCTTATATTGCCATTTTGCAACTGTTTTCCTCTTTAAAAATGACTCTGCTTTTCATTCTAGATTGATTTGGTGAATTCCTTGTAAATGTAGAAAAAGGGTATGATTGAGCGATACACAACGATATTTACTCAGGGTTTGAAAATCACATCCCATGAGAGCTGATGGCTCTGGTTATTGATTAAAATATCTTACATATATATTTCCCTAGTATCTCAAAAATGTAATAACAAGTCTATTGTGAGTGAGCAAATAAGTTCTTTCATGATTTCTTCTCTTTTGGGTTGCACATTTTAATAACATTTAGTTGGAATGGAAGATCACATAATCAGTGTAAAGCTGTCAGTTCCACATAGACTTGTTAGTCACCATTTTTAGAGGGATATACCAATGGGACTGATCTTTGAAGTTAAAGATAAATTCGATTGGTATTGCAGATTTATAGTTCAAGTACAAGCAATCAGACAGGTTCAGACATGGCTGGCCAACGGAAGGGGCAGCTCACCAAATCTGATTTGCATCAGGGCTAAGAAGTTTACCGAAGTTCAAGTACACTGTAAATGACCCAGTGAAAAGACTTTGATTGACAGCAGGAAGAGGAAATGCTGAGTTCAGTCTGGTGTTTCTTATCCAGACTGTAACTTGTTCCACTCCACCGGACGTGTGCTTCATATGAGGCCCTCGCGACTGTATTTGTGGAAGTAAGAAGCAGAAGTAAGTAGACCAACAATGAAGAGACACAGCTTAAGGCAGCACTCTCAGTCTGATCTAGGACTAAATAGATACCTCCTGCAAAATCAAGAGGAACCAAATATTTCCAATCGGAATGTATGCATGAAGCATTTTTCAAATCTTTATAACTCTTTCAACTTTTGTTTATTCTTAATTATGGGTTAATGTTTGCTGCTAATGTTTCTTAAGTGTTAAATAAATAATCCCCTTTACATATTTTCAGTGTAGAAATACCTGAAATTCTGCAGACTGGGGGTGTGGAAGAAAAAAAGAACAGAGGGTATAAAGAGATATTTCACAAATACCGTGTAGAGGCACATGTCGCCCTTTTTTAACAACCAGGAGAAAGAAAGAATAAACTCAATTTGATAAATAAAGAAATGAAAGATACTAGCTTTGGCATCTTGGAAACTCAGAAGCCAGGGGTTGCGCAGATGAGAAGCTTGTGGCATAAAGTTGTGCTCAGCTGCTGCCTTTCGGAGCAGCAATGACTGACGGGAGAAGCCACGCTTGCGAGCACATGTACGATGCCCCAGAAATATTTAGAAGGATTATTTTGAGAGACTGCAGTTCTTATATCAGAGGTTACAGGAAAGAAGCCGTGACATCCTGGTTAATCCTATTATGAAACCTTATCTGTAAACACACGTGGGGAGGCTTGAGAAACCTAGATTGCACTTAATCATTGTGAAAAAAAAATTGTTCCTCTCCTCTTGGCTTTACAGAAAATCTCACAGAAAAAAAGTCCTGATTCTTAAAAAAGGAAAAAAGTTTATGGTGATTATTTACATCTACAAGCTGCTAGGGAAGATAATGGCTGGCCCACTTAATCCCTCATTAATTTTCACCATCCCAATTTAACTGTTACTAAACGTATTGGTTGGGCATATTGCGGGGCATTTAGAAACTTGCTTTAGAAACAGTTTTAGAAAAGTTTTACACATATTTAGTTCTCTTTAATAAATACATTTCTCCTTATAGGTTGTCACCCAGAATTTAAAGCAAAATGAAAAATTAGTGGAAGGGCCAATTGTAATACAAAGTAGATGAACCTGAATCTTCTACAAAAATAATACTATGATTCATTCACCTGTTTTATTCTTTTTGACCTCGCTGCAGTGCCTGCTGTTTCTCAGAATCTAGCTGTTCTTCCCGTCTTAGAGTTGTGGGGCCTTGGTTTGTTTTCTGGAAACCCTGGAGTCCTCAGCATGTGACTGAGGCCTCCAGCTCTTATCACCACAAGCAAAGCTGTCAGTTCTGAAACACTGCTGAGAAGGGGACTCTGAGGCAAAAAGAAATGCAAAACAAGCACTTTGCAGGGTAGAGGGGCAAGGACAGCTAGAAAACTTATTGATGAAGGATTAAATTTATAAAAATAATGCCCTGAGTCCCTAAAGTTTATTTATCACTCAAAAAGGTGGGATTAAAAGTAACCATGTTGGTGCAGTTTGAGAAGTTATGGAGGAGTGTTTTGTGTTGGTTCAGCTAATAAATATTCTCACTTTGTTCATCTTTCCTTAATGGTATAAAAATAATGTGAGCAAATAGAATGCACATGTTTTTATCACTTTTACTTATTTTTGCATATATTGACACTGTGATAAATATTTTTACATGCAAAGTTGAAACTTAATTCACTTAGACAGAAAATAAATATGAAGATGACAAAGGCTAGTCCACAAAATAACTTTAGAAATCTAAAATTGACTCTAACATATTATTTAAGTTTTTGTAGTTTTCATCTCACCCATTTTTTTTCCAGTTTTATTGAGAAATAATTGACCTCCATCATTGTATAAGTTTAAGGTGTACAGTATGATGGTTTGGTTTACACATATTGTGAAATGGTTACTACAATAGGTTCAGCTAACGACCATCTTCTCACACAGATCATCCATTTTTAATAGGAGGGCAAAAGTAGAAGTTATCACTAAGGATTTTGATGACTTACATGTATAGAGTCTTTGATGTTGAGCAATATATACTTGTTTTTGTACATGAACTCATTTTCTCTGATAGCTTAAGTTATCAGCTGGTAAGGTGGGAAAACAAAAATCCAAAAATGAGGATTGAGTTTTGCCATCCCTTTAGATTTTTGTGGCAGTGTTGCTGTCAAATAAAGCAGGAGGATGAAGGAAGCCCAGGGTAGAAAAGAATTGGGTGGGAAAGAAAAGATGACAGTTAGGGCTAAAGCCACCTTTCTCCGACCTCTATTTGATACTTTCTCACCAGATACACCTGACTTGTGTGCATTTCTACTCTGGGCACTGATATTTTCCTAAAATTGTAATTTTCCAACCCTCAGAGTATAGTGGACAGTGGATTTAACAAGGAGCACTCACTGGTGGGAGATCTGTCTGCGCCTGTTTCATCTGCTTCTCATCTGATCCCAGGAATTGCTGTGTTGAAATCTTGGCAAATCTTATGCTCCTAGACTGGTGTTGCTGTTTATCCTCAAGTGTGTTAGCAGGGAGGCAAAACTTTCCTATAAACTGTCCCCTCACTCTGTCACCCAAGCCTTCTTCACTCTGGAGTGAAATGTTCTCCTCATTTAACAACCATCCCTTCATTTTCCATGATTTCTTTACATTTTTCATTTGGTTTGAAAGTTCACATAGTTTCCTCTCGTGTGATGTGTCTTGGGTTTGGCTGGGATGAAGGATAGACGTAAGCATCCCTTGTGATTTGTTTACCTTCTTATTGATTCATCCTTTGTATGTATGAAATATATATTGAAATGCTGTTTGGGACATTTTTTGAAAATTAATTTTATATTACGATTATTTTCCTATATCATTAAGTATTCTTTGATAACATCATTTTAGTGTCATAATATTTCATCTATTCTTGTGTGACTTGGCTTTGGTGATCTCTTCAAGCTCTCGTGTAAATGACAGTGGAGGGAACGGCTTTTCACAAAAAACATTACATTGAATCTTTCATTATTTGAATCTACACGTCATTTTTCAACGATGTATCATCCGTAAACAAAGATTTAAATTACAATTAGAAATCTAGTTTATTTTAAGAGTTCAGATACATGAACCAAATCCAGACATGTCCTCAGAATATGAAACTTGAATTATTTCAGCTCCTCCAGGAAACTTACTGTGCCTTACTATCATACTTGGATAGATTCCCTTGCCCACAGTACATTGATTATACGAATTTTTTCTTATTACTGAATTTGTTTATCTCAAGTATATAGTAATCTGGAGGGAAACAGTTTCCTCAACAGTCTGTTCTTTCCTGAGTATAGAGACCATGTTTTTATTATCTAAGTATCAATGGAGACTGGAATATCACAGACATATACTTTTTATTTGTAGAATGAATGGAACTGGCATCCACATCTGAGACATTATGGAAATCTAAACACTTCATTTAACCTTAGTGGTGTCAGTTTCATTATATGTAATACTATTAAACTTTCTTCCAAATGTGCTATATTAGTCAGAGTCTGAAAATAATCATAAAGATTCATTTGTCTGGAATTCTAAAGATAATTTAATGAAGATATTGTTTATAGTGTTGTGGAAAGGGCTAAGAGAACAAACAAAAGATATTAAATAAACCAAAGACTAGCTACAGCCAGAAGCCATTTTCTTCCCCAGGCCCGAGAGGATAATAGAGATAATGGGAAAACGATGTCTCTGGATCCAAGGGTAGCTGGAACCACGGAAGAAGGAACACAGCATGTCCACCACCAAAGCCCAAAGTGAAGAGAGAAATCTCAATATCTTTCCCCTCCTGTTCTCTTGTCTTCTACTGGTGCATCTCTTGCTAATTCAACCAGAAGCTAGAGGGCAATGGCTCCCAGTGATGCAATCTATAAAGATCAACTTCCTGGGGCACAGAACATTGAAGAGAAGGCAAAAGATTAATTTCCTAGGGCACAGAATAATGAAGAGCAGGCAAAAATTGATTGTGAAGTAAGTGGAAAACATCATAGTTGTTATAGAAGAGGTAAACTTGATATTTGTTTTGAAGAATTGTATTGTCATTAAAAATCTAATATAAAATTATATATGTATTTGTGGCACGGCCATACATGCATGCATATACATATATCTATACACACATTAAGAAAAGATTGAAAGCAGATGCAAATAAATCAGGGGGCTTACAGCACAGCAGTGCTCTTGATATTTTTTCACATTCAAAAAGCATTTCTTTTAGAAGGATTTAAATTCATGTCTATTATTATCACAATCATCATTATTACTAAGAGGACCATAATAATAGCAGCCCTTTAATTTTAATGAATACCTTAAATATTTACTTCTATGATTTTCAATCACCTTATATTTTTATTTTGATCTATTGGTTACAGAAATAGTACAAAGTAATAATTTTAATTTTGCTGCAATTTATAATTATTAACCTTCATTAACTTTCCCACATATCTTAATCTTTATTTAATTTATCCTGTAAGTTTACATGACAAGGATTACATGATAAATGGTCATGAGTCACCTTAAATGTTTTAGGTCCTTTTAAATTCATGGAACAAAAGTCAATTGATTTAAATGACTTGTATATACTTCAACAGGAAGCAATAAGGAAATTAGTTTTTGGCATTATTGGGCCATGTGAACATAACTAGCTTCATGCTTAGATCCAATAGTTCAATGCAAGGTACCGGTGCTTTATCTCTATCTTTGTTTGTAGCTCTGTTTCCCTCTGTTTGTTGACTTTGTTCTCTAAGAGGTTCTCAACACCCAGGAAGAATGACAACTGTTTGCAACCCCAAGAAACATTCCTATGGCTTAACAAATCAATGGCTTAAAATGTCTTATCTTTCTCAGTGACTATACATCAAACATATCGGAATTTTCCCACTGGACATACTTGGTTAATATGCCCAATCCTGAGCCCAATACTGTAGCCAAGAGGATAAGTTGTCTACTTGACTGACATGAGCTTATCCTGATGATCTGGGAAAGGCAGTTCATTGTGATGGGTCACAAGTCTGGGTCACATATCTTATTCCCGTGGCCTATGAAGGGCATGACACTGAGACTTTCACTCATAGGGAATAAAAGGATAACAGGTAATGAAAAACAGTTCTGCATAAGAAGATTGGAGTATTGATATCAAAGCAAGCATATGAGAACGTTTTCTGGGCAGATGGAACTATCAGTACCATAATCCAAAATAGGCAATAGTCAGAGGATTCCATGGCAGGTGAATTAAGAGAATTCAGGAAACAGATAATATAATGTCTGATGTTATATATAATAATCTTGCATGTGGTTGAAGTAGCACTTTAAATCTGCCAAAGTCTAGCTTACTCTGCCTTCTGGTATTTCCCTTCATATAGGAAGTTTACTCCACCAGCAGGTAAATTGAAAAGATAAGATGTGCGCATGTGCGTGTTTATGTGTATGTGTAGGGGATACGTGTGTGTGTATGTATACATAAGTTGGCACAAACCAAGATGGTATGCATATAGGCAAACACACATTGTAGAGGTTATAGCCTTTTTTTAACCTCCAACAGCACAGTATCTAGTATATAGAAGATACTCAATAATTGTTAGTGAAACATTCTTGAATCAATTAATAAATAAAATAAATGTTTCATACATGACCATGATCTGTAAAGATTGTTTCCAATGTATTCATTCTTATATGCAATAACTTCTTATATGAAGTAAGGCTCTCTTTTTTTAAAGGGAGAAGCTAAATCCCAAAAAGTGATACACTTTAAAATTCCTCTTCCTAATTCTTGTTTTCTCATTTTTTCTTTATTTGCATTTAAATTTGGAATTTAAATGAAAATATCTTAAATGTTAACTTGTTAATACAGGATCAAAAGCAAGATTTAAAACATATGTGATTGTGTGTGCTTTAATTATATTTTTCTTCTGTTTCTTTTCTTTCTATCTCCTTTACTTATAGGAGGTGAAACCAATTCTTATTTTAACTTTATTTTAAAAGTGCTATTATATTCAGAATGAACACAATTTGCACCACCGTGTTAAACACATTCATATTCATTCATTTTATAGAAACACCTTGTGACAATTGTTTCACCTTCCTAAATTGCTTTGTATAGACACAAAACACACCTGCTTAACATGATGATCCCACCTCTACCAAAATATTTGGCAGTGTGACAGGATGCAATTTGTTTTGTTCCACATACTGGTGACGAAGATGGGCTAATGTACCTGAACTTTCTAATGTTTCAATTTCTGACGCATACATTTTACACAAACTGCCAAGCATGGGTCAGTGGATATTTCTGAGTACAAGATAATGAAATGAAATGAAAATGAAAAATGAAATCTTATAGTTTCTCTGCACTAGGTAGTGCAAAATCACAATAATACATTTTATATTTTTAAGTAGAAGGGTCATGTGAATGAGCCCACACATTAAAACACCATTTTTTTTTTTTCTCAAAAAGTTCAGAGACTGGCCTCGTGGCCAAGTGGTTAAGTTCGTGTGCTCCACTTCAGCGGCCCAGGATTTCACCAGTTCTGATCCTGGGCGCAGATATGTCACCACTCATCAGGCCTGTTGAGGCACTGTTGAGGCAGTGTCCCACATGCCACAACTTGAAGGACCCACAACTAAAATACACAACTATATACTGGGGGGATTTGGGGATTTATACGAAAAAAAAAAAGTTCAGCAGAAATTAAATCATTCATTTAATTGGATGGAAATGTGACCACGTTACCCTGAAAAATGGGTCTTTCTTGACTGCATACTATATTTTAAAAGGAGAAAAAGTAAAGAAAGTCCCTGTTTATAAAACTTAACTTCCTGTGAAAACATTCTTTGAAATGGAAAGTTATCATTTTGTTCATTATTTATAGTACCTAACATTACAATAAATAACACATTAGATATGTTTATGACTGCAAAACAAATATGTGACCAATTTTCTTTATGGATTATAGAAGAAAAGAGGTCATTTTACTATTCTGTTAACTGATTTCACCGACTTACCATCCTCTCCCTTCAAGATATAATATTTGGGGTCTCTATGTTGAGGATATAGATCTGTCACTATTACACATATGACAAGTGCATTGCTTCTGATGTGACCTTTTTCTAAAGAAACCATTCCTAGACACTGTCTGTCAGGCATCCTTTCTCTGCAATCTCAAGATATGAACCCAATTGGCTAAAGGCTTTACTGTGGGGAACTTTGCACATTATTCTCATGACTCTTAAGGCATCTCAAAGCCTACACAGCTGTAAGATTGTTCCTCTCCTCTTCTCTCCCCCAATAAGGATTAGCTGAGGTCCAGGGAGTATTATAGCCTGACAAAGCTTTGAGTGCTTTTACACTGAACTTGGAATGAGTCCAAATATCTCTAACTCCAATTTATCAAACTTGAAGTATCACAAAAAGTTCAAGTGGTTCAAAACTCCTCAACCACTTCTAGGACTGAAGCACTCATTTCTCCAGTGCTAGGAGTGTAGTCTCTCAGCTGAGTCTCTCTGAAGAAATTGTTCTAAGTTTCAAAGTACCATCTTACTAAGATTATCTGTCCTTCTGGAAATGCAGCCCATGCCCAATGACTGGTCCACACAGGGTGGCAAGGTGGGTTGGGTAAGAGGAACTCTTATAAGTCTCAGTCCTTTTCTCTCCATTGATGACAACGCTGCTAAGGTCTTTGTTCCAATGGTGTGCAGTTCCAATTATCCCCCTGCTCAGTCTTATTCTTTTACTCTCCAACAGATGTTATTCTTGAAAGCAATAAACTTCTTGCATACAAATCTCGGTAGCAGAGCCTATTTCTCAGAGAAGCGGACTAGCAACACACCTTGTTTAAAGTAAGAATTTGCAATTTTATTTCTTCACAAACCCTTGAAATTAATGAAGAGTATCTTCCATCACTAGCTTCAATATGTGAAATTACAGTGGACAGAATAAAATTATTTGACTGCTTTTGAGTGGTATTGTCACAGGGACTAAGTATATATTTATTCCCTTGATTAGCTTTTAAATTATAATTCTAAGTCTGATGAACAAAATAATGAACTAACGTTGAGGCCTTTTCTATACACTTGTATATCCTTTCAATGCTGACTCTTTTTAAAAAATAATTGATAAGTCCACTGCTCTTTCTTTGTCTGTGTGTATCTGGAGGTTGGAGGTAAAGTTTAAAATCATAAAATATCAGACTCAGTTGTGACATCTATTTTTAGCACGTGCCTAAAAAGTGTTCCTTTGATTTTATTTTAAAATTTTGAAATTTCATTTTCAAAGTTGAAGAGAAGTTAAAAATATTTTAGGTCTTAGTGACTCCCTTCCTCTAGTTTAGTTGTGGGCATTTTTTCTCCTATCTCTTCTGTGTTTCTCATTATAAATGCTTTTTTCAAATACTAACAAATTTGCTCCAGGAAGGTACTAATTAACCATCCCATCAGCAATGTAGGAGAGTGCCCATTTTACAATGTTAATTATCTGCCATATTATCTTGTTTTTTTCCCTTTGTCAACATAATGGATGCAAAACATCTCACTGTTTATTTTACCTGTCTAAAAGTAACTAATGAAATTGAAAATATTTGTACACTGATGACCAACAAAGTGGTGGAATGACCTGTAGGCCCTTGCCACAATATAAATTAAGAAAGAAATTGCTCCTAGGATCCAGTGCCAAGATGGTGGCCTAGGCAGACTCTGAACTCACCTCCTCCCACATTCACGACAAATTTACAGCTACTCTTGGAACAATTATCCCTGAGAGAGAACTGAAAACTGGATAGAAAGAACCCGTATAGCAGAGACAGTGCTGACTGAGGTGGAAAAGGCAGAAATTACTTTCTGGAGAAAAAAAACACCACCTTCTAGCTGTACTGCTTCATAGCCAGCCAGGAGTAATCCTAAGGCACAAAGCCTTCCCTGGAGGAGTGGGGGATGTGATCAGGGCAGTGTTACCATAGTAAGCAGCTTTTGGACTCAGCACAATCAAGACAAATGTCATAATATCTGCCTTGCTGGCTATTAACAACAGCAGGGAAAACCTGAAGAAAAGCTATCAGACATAAGGGGGTGGGGGCAGGCTGCTCTTAAAGAACCCATGCACAAATTCACTTGTTTCAGACAGCAACCTAAAATTGCCATAAAGAAAGGTGCACAGTCCTTTGGTGAAAAGAGATTCACTTGATAGGCTTTGGGCACATCTTGGTGAGAGGTAAGACCTTCCCAGGTGGGGACCACCTCCCCAGGGACAGAGAAATTGTTAGCAGCCATTATTGTGACTTAGTATAGGTGTGTTGACACAGATGCTGGCAGATGCCATTGGAATTCTTCCCCTGGCCTCTTAGCCCAGGGTCTCCCCCACCCACTAGAGCACCAATTTAATCTAGCTCAGCCAGGGCAGGCAACCTGCCCTAGGGACTAGCTCCACCCAAGAGCAAGCCCTCAGGCAACTTGTGGGCCTGCATTGGTGGGGTGTGTGGGACCTCTGAAAGGGGCCGAATGGGTCTCCCTCTGTGGGGTAGGGCATGCACAAGGGGTGGGACCCCCTTGGTGGAGTGTGTAGAGCCTCTCTAGTGAGGCAACTGGATCCACATCAGTGGGTTGGGGCGTGTGCACAGAGCAGGACTGTATTGATAAGGTTTGTGTCCCTGTGGGTGATGGGGCCGGTCAGCTGCAACAGACTTGTGCTTCTCAAACAACCACATAGGAGATTGGCCCTGCAATCCAAAGCCTGAAGCAATTGGGTACTCCCATGCCTGTGGCCGCCCCACTCAGCTGCAGTCCTGAGACAGCTGAAAACAGCCTTGAAGGCCGGAGGCTTAAAACAATTGTAAACCCCTGAGCCTAACAACCAGCCATGCTGGAGACCAACTCACTTAACAGAAAAACTGACCTTAAAGCCAAATGTGCTAGGGCTCCCCACACCTGATAAAGTGACTGAAGGGACCATAGCAGCCACACTCAGCTGAGCATTACAACCAGCCAGCCAGGAGGATGACATGGCCTCCCTGGGCACCTGTAGCAACCCTGCCACAACAGAAGGACACATGGAGCCCACACAGGGGACACTCCTGGAACATTTGGAACTGGTAATGAGAGGAAAGCACACAGCTGAGTCTCATAAGTCATCACTTACATAAGCCCATCTCTCCAAAATCAGGAGACATAGCTAATCTATCTAGTACATAGATATAAGCACAGAGAAAGAGGAAAAATGAGGATACAAAGGAATACATTCCAAGAAAGGGAACAGGAAAAACTCACAGCAAAAGAACTAAATAAAACAGAGATAAACAATCTACCTGACCAAAAAGTAGAAACTAATCACCATAAGTATTCTCACTGATTTTGGGAGAAGAATGGATGAACTCAGTGAGAACTTCAACAAGGAATTGGAAAAGATAGAAAAGAACCAATAATAAATTAAGAATACAATACTGGAAATGAAAAATTCACTAGAGTGTCTGAATAGAGTAGATGATACAGAATAACAGATCACTGAACTGGACAAAAGACTAGAAGAAATCACCAAGCTGGAAAGATAAAGAAAAAAATTAAAAATAATGGGGACAGTATAAGGGGCCTCTGGGACAATATCAAGAACACTAACACCTGTCTCATAGGTGTCCCAGAAGGAGAAGAGCGAGACAAAGGGGCAGAGAATCTATCTGAAGAAATAGCTGAAAACATTCCTAACCTAAGGAAGGAAACAGACATCCAGGTACAGGAAGCACAGAGAAGACCAAACAAGATAAACCCAACCAAGACCCATTATAATTAAAATATCAAGAATTAAAGAGAAAGAGAGAATCCTAAAAGCTGCAAGAGAAAGGAAACAAGTTGCATACAGAGGAAACCCCATAAGGCTATCAGTTGACTTGTCTTCAGAAACCTTACAGCTAGAAGGGAGTGGCATAATATATTCAAAGTGCTGAGAGGAAAAAACCTACAGCCAAGAATATTCTACCCCAGAAGGTTATCATTCAGAATGGAAGGAGAGATAAACAGTTTCTCAGACAAGCAAATACTAAAGGAGTTTATCACCAAGAAACCAGCCTTACAATATATGCTAAGAGACTTATTTAAGTAGAAAAGAGAAGACCACAAATAGGAATAAGAAAATTATCAAAAAATAAGTAAATAAAACCACTGATAAAGGCAAATATATGGTAAAGGTAGCAGATCAACCATCTATGAAGCTAATATGGTCAGAAGACAAAAGTACTAAAATTACCTGTTTCCATGATAAGAGGGTAATGGATACACATGCACAAAAAAAGAGGTTAGATATGATATCAAAAACATAAAATGTGGGAGGACAAGAGTAAAAGAGTAGCGCTTTTAGCAAGAGGTCAAACTTAAGAGACAATCAACTCAATATAGATTGCTATTTACATAGTTTATTACATATGAACCTCATGGTAATCACAAACCAGAAACCTATAATAAATACACAAAAACAATTAAGAGAAAAGAACCCAAACATAATACTAAAGAAAGTCATCAAACCACAAGGGAAGAGAGCAAGAGAAGAAGAAAAGAACAGAAAAGAACTACTAAAACACCCAGAAAAATGTAACAAAATGGTAATAAGTACATACTTAGCAATAGCTCCTTTAAATGTCAATGGACTAAATGCTCCAATCAAAAGGCATAGGGTGGCCAACTGGATAAAAAAACAAGACCCATATATACGCTGCATACCAGAGACCCACTTCATACCTAAAGACACTCACAAATTGAACATGAAGGGATGGAAAAAGATACTCCGTGCAAATGGCAATGAAAAGAAAGCTGTGGTAGCAATACTTACATCAGACAAAATAGACTTTAAAACAAAAACTGTAACAAGACACAAAGAAGGGTACTACATAATGATAAAGGGAACAATCCTACAAGAGGGTATACCACTTGTAAATATCTATACAGCCAACATAAGAACACCTAAATATATAAAGCAGCTATTAATGGAGATAAAAGGAGAAATAGATAACAACACAATAATAGTGGACTTTAACATGCTACTTGCACCAATGGATAAATCATCCAAATTTAAGATCAGTAAGGAAACATTAGCCTTAAATGACATATTAGACCAGATGGACTTAGGAGTCCAGAACTTAGTAGTTCAGAACATTCCATCCAAAAACCACAGAATATACATTCTTTTCAAATGCACATGGAACATTCTTCAGGATAGATTACATATTAGGCTACAACACAATTCTCAATAAATTTAAGAAGATTAAAATAATACCATGCATCTTTTCTGACTGCAATGGTATGAAACTAGAAATCAACTACAGGAAGAATACTGGAAAAGCCAGAAATATGTGGAGATTAAACAAAATGCTACTGAACAACGATTGGGTAAACAAAGAAATCAAAGGATAAATAAAAAAATATCCTGAGACAATTAAAAGTGAAAGTATGACATTCCATGGATAAAAGAGATGTGGTCTATATACACAATGGAATAATAACCAGCCATAAAAAACAATGAAATCTGGCCATTTGTGACTACATGGATAGGCCTTGAGGGTATTATGCTAAACAAGATAAATCAGAGCGAGAAAGTCAAATACCATATGATCTTACTCAGAAATAGAAGATAAAAGCAACAACAAATAAACACATAAAGACAGATTGGATTGATGGTTACCGGGGGAAAGGGTGAGGGAGGCGGGTGAAATGGGTGATTAGACACACATGTATAGTGATGGATTATAATTAGTCTTCGGGTGATGAACATGATGTAATCTACACAGAAGTCTAAATATAATGATATACACCTGAAATTTATATAATGTTATAAGTCAATATTACTCCAGTAAAAAAAACAATTAATTTGAAAAAAAAGTTGCTCCTAAGCTACACCTGGGTTAGTGTCTTGCGGTTGCCTGATGGAGGGTAGGATCAGCCCCCAATCCAAAATTTGTTTCGGATATTGAGATAGATGATGCCACCAAAGTACCAAGAGTTATAAAGAGATTTATTACTCATATTGTAAGATTTTCTTGGCAGAGCAAGGCAGACTTCCACAAACGTACAAAAATGACTGAATGGAGCAAAGAGGGACACGTGGCTTGGAGGTTTATAATGGCTAGGAAGTAGTTTAGAGTTCCCACTCATGGTCCTGGTTTTCGTGTGGTTTGAACTTTCCACCAGAGCTAAGGGAGAGAGCCTGTGGGCTTTTAAATGGGCTTGCTATTATGTGGGGCAAAAGATGTATAATGAAGTCTTGGGCTTGAAAGCTGCCAGCAGTCAAACATGAAAAATGAAATAAGACTCTGTGTTACAGTTAAGAATAAAGTAAAACAACAAGTGCTAGAAATTTAGAAGGAACTCAAAACCGTAGAGCGAAGAGCAAACTGACATCCTGAGAAGAGCATTGGTATTGTAAACCATAGAATCTGATTGACTGAGACCATGGATGACTTTATGTCTTCACCTAAGGAAAATGGCAAGTGACAGTCTTCAAACTTTAGCGTGCTGCCCCACAACTTAACAAAGAAATGATCAAATCAACCTGCATCCTCAACCCACACTTAGCTAGGGAGACGTCAATGATGTTTGTCATCTACCTGAGACTTTGAGTTTTAAAAGCTTACTCCTTTGAGAAAAAATGAAGACTTAAATCTGAAATAAATATAAATTTCATAATCGGAGTTCAAAATTTATACCATACACTCACTACCGGAATATACAGCCAAAGAATTACTACAAAAACTGATTAATGACCTGAAATTTCTTGGACTCTGATAGAAATAAACAAAATACCTTCCTGTAGAAACACATCTATAGCTAAGAGAAAAGGACACTATAGAGGAATAAAATGACTTTTGATCATGACGAGCTTACAATAAATGATTTAAAACAATACCAAGAAATGAAACTTCAAAAAAAGGAAGAACAAAAGCCCAAAGAATTAGCATTCATCAGCAATTTAGAAGGAATATAATACTAGCATGTGTAAAATATAAAAATATAAAAAGGTACAAAGGAAGACCTCGAGGAAATCATACAATTTCATGAAAAGTGTAATAATGAAAAAAAATCAAAGAGAAATTATAACACAAATAAAATATGGTTAACAAAATTAAAAATGTAATGAGTAGTCATGCTAAATGGGGCAAAACCTTAAAAGTACATTGACCTCCAAAAAATGCATTAATAGGCATATGTCAAAGGCACACAGAAGCAAGCTGAAGTAGATCCCAATAACCAAAGTTGGAACAATTTGAACAACAAAATGAATTGAGTGTAACACCCCAAAATATAACATAATATCTATGAGTTGATACTGATATACATACATAATTGAATATACAAACTAATGGGAGAGAAGAGAGAAATCCCTGATGTAGAATAATTCCAATTTATGTAGATACTCTGTAATTTATGTAGATACTCTGTAATAATGTAGATACTCTGCCCTTAAAGTAGAGGATATAAATCACCACTATCTAAACATTGCTGTCCCGACTGATTTCTCACAAGTACAGTAGGGAAAAGTGGTCAAAAGCTTAACTTTACAGTGAAGAAATCTGCAAACATTACTGTAGCCAGGTAACCTAGATCAATATCTACAGTGGTAAATTATGTTGATACTATGCACACTTGATATGATGAGTTGAAAATCTCACTTTTTATGGTGTTTCTCCCAAAAACCGAAAACCCCAGTTTAATCATGACAAAACACCAGATAAATTCCAATGGAAGCGCATCCTGCAATACGTTCCTCAAGACTATCATGGTCATCAAAAATTAGGAAAGTCTGAGAAATTGTCACAGCTAAGAGGAGTTAAAGGAGACATGATCACTTAAGGTAATGTGGTATCCTGGATCGGATCTTGGAGTAGAAGAAAATTTTAGGTAAAACTAAGAAAATTGCAATAAACTATGGATTTTAACTAATACTAGTGTATTGATATCACTTTAAGAAATTCAACACACTAATGCAAGATATTAATAATAGGAGAAACTGAGTGAGTATATGTGAACTCTCTACTATCTTCTCAATTTTTATGTAAATTTAAAATTGTCCTAAAAATCAAAATCCATCAATGTAACAAAATAAAGTTCAGAAATAGACATATTTTCATTTCTACAAATTGAGTTTTGACAAAGAGCAAAAGCATTCAGCAAAGAAAAAAACAATCTTTTTAACACATTTCATTGGAAAAACTAGGTACCTGTATGCAAAGAAGTAAACATTGATCCACACTCCACACTGCATATATAAGTGTATTCAAATTGGTCCTACATGTAAATGTTAAGTTTAAAATTAAAAGACTTCAAAATTTGATAAGGTTTGCCATGCTTGAAAAATATTTATGGTGAAACTAAACACTTGAAGCTCTCCAGAAATGGGGTAGTACTTTTGTTTTACTATATTGGTAGATAGAGGTGATTCCAGGGACCTCCACTTGGTGTTTCATATCATAATAACCCTCACTACATGCGTTGGGGAAACAATATGCAGATTATGCTGAGGGCTGAGCATATCTGTTCCAACTATGCATTCCAGAACTGGAGAAATAGATACAGGGAATACAAGGAAACCAATGAGTCCACTGAATTAACTTCTCAAAATTTCTAACTGGTGGACCTCAATGATTTTGGGGTTTTCAGGAATTAGTGTCAATTCTGAACCAATGCCCAAGCAATCCTGTAAAATCCTGTGTTTCTCCTATTTCTCATATATTTTTGTTTCCCAGTGCACAGTCACATTGTTAAATTGTTGCAGGTCATTTGGGAAAGACCTAGAGGAAAACTTAGAATACAAATTTTGGCAACATAACAGAATCGTTCTTCAAATTAACTTATTCTCCCTCATTAGACTCTGAGTCTGAAATTAAGAATTGACCAAGATCCTGTGATCTGTTGTTAAAAATTGTTACAGATTTTCCTCTTACACTGATCACTAAGACTTTTGGAGACTATCTATCTCTTCAGTCTTAGAGTGACCAAGGTCAATTTGCCAATAACATCAAATATTTCTACATACCAAACCATTCTGATTATCATTTCAACTCTGCTGCCCCTTATGGTAACCACATCTACCCTGTCTCTGTCAGTTGTGTGCTCCCTGTACAACCAAATTCCCTAATAAAATTCCAATTTACCACCTCCTTTGTCCTTGAGAAAACCTCAAGTTAAATAATACTCATCATGTTGAATACTGGTTATTTTCTTCTTTATAAAGTGGATTCACATACCATTTTACCTGAGTCTTCAATCACTTTTCTCACAACATATCACTAGATTAGTTCTGGAGAATATTTTAGGTCTAATTTCCATTTGATGTTTAGATCATTTTATTTCAGTCTTAATTTCTACTGAATTGCACTCTGCTCTGCTTTTCTAAACTATTCCAAAGTAATTTCTATTTGTTTCCATTTTAATTCCAGTGTTTTATGCTGAGTCTGATGCAGTTGATTGATTTTACTTTATTATTCCATTTTATAACTACTACAAAAGAAATTTAATTTCTAAATCTTATTTTGTCGACATCAGTGATGCATAATGTAAAATATAATTATTTTATTCTTATTTTATGTCTTCAACATAACTCAATAAATCAGAACTTACTTATTATAATGTCTCCCACATATTGTACCAGTTAGTGCCTGTTATTAAGATCTATGTTATTATTGTGCCATCTTTTAAAAAATAAAGCTTTCTTTTCTTTTCGAGTGATTATTTCTGGTTTTAAAAAGTAATACATCTTTCTGAACATGTCCTTAAGTTAGACTTGCTGAAAAATTCTGGCACATATCTCTGCTTATTGGCGACCTTTGCAAATACAAAAAACGAGGTCATCCTGGATATTTCACAAACTGTATTATTGATATTAACAGTTCACTTGTCTACATATCAGTGAAGACTATACCCTTAAAAGATTGGATTGGAAAAGAGAGAGAAATATAGAGATAATAAGACATGCTAAGTAAACGTAACTTTATGTTTGTCATTTTCCTCTCTCTCTACTATCATCGTGTCTATTTTATTGGTTACACCTAATATAATATAGCATTTAAATACATTTACATTTTCTCTTATAAAACTGAAATTTCAAACATACTTTACATTCAAGTTAGTGAAACACACGTCACAGTAAAGATGAAATATGACTATTAGAAATATCATATATTGCCCATTAAATATGCATGATAGCTTTATGTGAATATTCTGTTTTCTAAAATCTTGTCATTTTGACCTTTTAATCTTTCAAAAAACATACCACATTTTGCTTTTGCATATCTTTTATCTTGTAAAAACTCTTGTGATTTCAAGAAAGTTACTTTCTCTTTTTGCTGATTTTGTATGTTGCTATGCAACTTAAATACTTGCTATGATTTTTTTTCTCTATTTGAACTATTTGCTGTCATTCTCTTCACGTTACTAAACTTACAGTATTTATGAGAAAAAATATACATTGTGTTAGTCAATTAAAGGTAATATTTCCTATCATTTGTTATACAAATAATTAAGATTAATCATTGTATTATTTAGTCTGTGCATACTCATTTGGGTTTCAGAATTATAAAAAATTGAAATTACATTACTGTAGGAATGTTATGATTTTATTATAAAATTACAGTAATGTAACAAGTTTTAGAGTACTAAAAATGTACATCAAACTAAAATCAAAATCACTTATTTGTTAATCATTGGTTCCTTTAGCTAGTCTTCCAGGATCTCTTTTTTCTTATATGCAAGCTTTAAACACATAGGTGATACTCTTAACCAAAAATTCTGTAGGTTTAATTTTGTAGACTGACAATTAATCTAAGGATAGATCAGTATATCTTCCTCATAGCCAAAATATTGGACTAGTAATTCAGGTCTGAGAATAGTTACTTCATTTTGATTCAAAGAGAATCCACTGGCCCAAGTTGCACCGACTAAGGAGAAAAAAAGGGCAGAGGTGAGCAACAGTAGAAGGAAACGAAACAAGAAGGAAAGGAGAGAGGCCAGAAGGAAGAACTGATTTCATAGTTTACACTAACCTGTTATAGATTTTGACCACAAGCTTGCCCATACAGGTATGCTATCTAGAGGAGACTTCGGTGCTACATAGTGCTGATGCTATTCAGTGTCATGTAGAGGTTGACCCTCAATTTTCTGTGAAAACAGTCTGAATATCATACCTATATATTATGAGGGTAAAACAGCGGACCTCCACGATTAATGCTTTAGTGAATAGAGAAATAGCTCCACACGGACACTAGATGGAAGGGACACATAGCTCCATAGCACTATTTCAGCTATGACAATATATGCATAGGTCATCTGTTCATACAGCATAGAAAAAGGTAGATAATTTGTAATCTCAAAAATAAATAAAAATATATGTATGTTTTCAGGTAGGTAAGTATGCATAGGTTTACTGATTTATAAATACAGACAAATAAGCTAGGAAGAACGTGGGCGTATCAATCTCTTCCTAACCTAGGCAGGTATATTTATAAATGTGTCAACATTGGTCCCAAACAGACTGGTTCCACTGTCAGCAGTCGACTACATTAATGTGGAACTGATTAAGAAGTAGCTAAACTACTTGCTTCTGTTCTAAAAATAATGTTTAATAAGTTGCATTTTTTCAACTTCTGTGTGTGCGTGTGTGTGTGCTCTTAACTGTGCTAGGTGACTTCCCTCTTAATGAGAAATAAGAGAAAAGACCATAATGTGTGAGGGAGAAAAATGAAAACATAAAAATTGTAGGGTATAAACTTTTGATCCTCTGCTCTCCACAAGTTTTGCTGTGCTCCAAGTTAAATGGAAGGGGAAAAAAATCCCAGAACCATATTTAATTATTCATTTAGCCACCTGTCTTCCTCATAATTTAAGGACTCTTGATTAGAAGAGGATATGGATGTTCTCTGAACATTTAAAATCAGAACTATTCATACTGAAAGTAAGATTAAAATGGCCAACCTAGAGCGCACGTGTCACCTACGTTTAATCCATTCAACAGGCAGTGTCCAATTGGCTTTTCTGACTTCTTATGGTTCTTCTTCCACATGTTCCTCCAGCCTCTGCTTAGTCTTCTCAACTCACCTCTCATTCAGAATTAATAGCATTTTATAATACAGAGAGCATAATGAAAGCAAAACCAAAGTTCAACCAAAATGTCTTCTATTAAAAAAATTTTTAATCTTTATTATCCCATCTTCTCATTATTTAGTAATATCAAGTCATTATATAAAAAGAAAGTGAAAGTCAGAAAGAGATAAATTCTTCATAAAATATTTTTAACATTTATTAGATCTACTTCCAATTTTTTTTTCTGATTGTGCTCATATGATATAAACTGAAGGAAATGCTTTCAGTAAATGATAGCTTAAATAATCACTTTCATCTGAAAATTACCCTTCACAAGACTGGGTGGAGGCCACCATATTTCTACTGCTTGGTCTACCATACTCTTTGGCCATGGTTAAAGGTAGTGACTCAGGTTCTGGCGACTTGGAATTGTGAATGAGGAATTCTAGTTTCTTCTGAATATTGTTTTAAACTGCAGTTATTTAAATGTGGCATGCTATCTTTCACTATATGTTTATAGAAACCAAACTGTTCAGACTGCTGAGAAAGATGAATAAATCGGATATGGAGAGTAAAATTTTGACATTAACTCCAAGAGAAGGAAACTGAAAGAGTGGCTTTCTGAACTCAAGACTATGTTCTCATTCATTTCCATCTTTCTGGAGATTAGAATACTTTCTTATATGTAGCTTGGTAAACTTCTCATTAGAAGTTTCATTTTCTTGCTTAAAGTATCTCAAATTTGTTTCTTTACTTGGAACACACAAATATGAAATGAGATACATTTCACTTTGTAGCTTAACTTTTATCAGCTTTAAAATATAAGTAATGATTGTGCTAGGGAAAAATTAACATCCTTGAATTGATATGTAAACTGTATTTATCTTTGAAAATCTCAAAAATAATGTATTTCATAGCAGGAAGCAACTCTCAGCAAATATTCTCATATGCTAACACATATAATTAAGAAAATGGGCATTAATTAAACAGGCACATAAACAAAACACAGTAATTTGTCAACAATAGAAGTATAAACAAAAGTGTAACTATAGGCTATTAGAATTTCTGCTTAGAATAAGTCCTTAAGCAGTGTAAATGTATTCAGATCTTGACTAAGCTGAACAAACCAAAGGATAATATTTTAGTCTATTTATTCATAAAAGAGGCTGATTCATGTGTTTGTTTTAAGGGAGTAATCATGGCATTATCAAGGGGAAACTTCTCCTCTTAGGTAGCCAAGATAATAATCTAGCGAGAGCAAGATCATTTGACCTAAAATCATCTCTTGACTTCCCGGGATGTCTGCCTATAATTGAGATGGAGCCACTAGGAGGAAGGCTGATACATCCTGTGATGGCTAGTCAGAGAATGATTTTGAATAGTTTCAATCTGGTAACTTGTTTCTTGCACAAGGCTCTTTATTCAACATATTAAAAGAATACCAAGAAGCAACTTGGAAAAGGTGCCAATATGCAGGAGTAAAGTTGAGGTATGGAAACCTATTGTACACTTTCTATAAATAGGGCTGAATATCTGCTTCTCTAAGGTGACAGAAGATGTGATGACTTTTTCTGAAGAAAGGTTGAATGGATTTAGTTTTCAATGAACGTTTTATGAAAATGTCCAAGTGCTCTCCCTCATTTTACGAAATCTGGTCTAGGGTTCAGCCCATTAGGTTTCATTGTAATTTCACTTTATTACAATAATGTACTACAATATGTTGCATTATTTTAATTTAAAAATTCATTCCATTCATTACAAATGAGAACAAATGTGTTCCCGTGCTTATTGCCTCAAACATACTGGAGGCTCATTAGATAAGTGCTGGGTAGATGGACTGATTGCTAGAGAGGAAAAGAGTAGATGGATAGATTATTACTTATTATCATTTAATCACTACTTTTGAAAATTGCCTGCTCAAATCCTTTTATTTCTGTTTATGATTTTTTTAATTAATTAAATTTTTTTTCCCAGGAAGATTAGCCCTAAGCAAACATCCCCACCAATCCTCCTCTTTTTGCTGAGGAAGACTGGCCCTGAGCTAACAAACATACCCATCTTCCCCTACTTTATATGTGGGACGCCTGCCACAGCATGGCTTGATAAGCGGTGCGAAGGTCAATGTGCAGGATCTGAACCAGTGAACCCCGGGTCACTGAAGTAGAATATGCAAACTTAACCACTGTGCCTACAGGCCAGCCCCTTAATTAATTTTAAAAGTAACTTAGACATATATGAAGTTTCATGTTGACTTTTAATTGTGTTTACATTTATACTATGTGGAATTTTCTAATAGTTTCTTGTCAAATTTAACCTTTTCATTTATTATTACTTTGTTTTCATACTTGGAATGTCCTGCCTTCACTGAGACTGGTTATAACCTAAAATATTTTTGTTGTTTATTTTTTTTCATATTTAAATCATTAATTTACCTCAATTTACATTATTAAGTGAATCAAGTTTCTAAGGACTCTATTTGGTCATAGTTAAAAATAAAAGTTAAACAAATGAAATTCCCATCATTCACAGATTTGAATAACTACTTTAGCTTATATGTCAATCTTTTGGAAATTCCAAGCCTATTATCAGAGGAATTCCTTTATTTTTTCTATGTTCTAACTTAATTTATTTTATAAGGAAACGTGTGAAGGTTTCAGAATTCCAAAGAATAGATATCAAATAGAATTTTTAACCAATTTTATTTTTAAAAAGAAAGTAATTTTTAAAAGTAAGGGAAACATTACCCTTATTGATTTTTCAGGGCTTTTCTGGTGAATTTTCTCTCTTTCAAAATCTGAAGAGAAAAGACTAATCTGTCATTGGAGGGACAAATGGGGAGAAGCTCATCCACAGACGAGCTCCCAGGACATTCTTTTTCAAGGGTAAAATGACATGGCCATTGCCTCAATAAGCAAAATCATTGGAAACACAACATTCAACTCAAATTTCTCATTTGGGGGATGAGTATCAAGCTGTCTTGATAGTCCAGTAAAAAGTTTACTTTTGTAAAATCTATGTGTAATCTTTTAAATTGTAAAGCAAGACTGAATCATCTGTCAGAATGGACCTATAACAGGTGGAACATTGAGGAATCTTTTGTTCTGGGCCTCTGACAAACACAAACATCAAAATTCCCACGACTCCAGAGCAGCATCCACCCACAGCAAACATAGATTTTATTTTTTAAAAGAAGTTTCCAGCTAATTTCTGAGCTGCTTGAATAAAAATACACTTGGTTACTTGAAGCTGAAATTTTCCTGTTTAGGCTACCGTTATACACATGTCTTTGCTGAAATCCTCAACTTATGTAACAATTGCTCTTTGTGGATTTTTTGTAGGCTCTGATAATAACAATTATTAAAAATGCCCTTACATGGCAAAGGAAGAGTTGTCACCTTGTCAGCAGCATATTTCACAGCTATATAACCCAAAGAAAGTTGCAGATTACAGACTTTTACCGTATAACTGCAAATACCTGTAGATTCTCTTTCAAAGAAGACTATGGTTGAGTCTTTTTCTCTACTAGTGACAGCAAACAACCTCTTGGGGATTTTTTTTTTTCTTTTCTTCTCAGTAACTTTGATCTTTGTCTTTTAATTTATTTCTTTCTGAGTCATTAATGCTACTGATGTTGACATATCCATTCCTCTTGTATGAATCATTGACGGCTAAAATAGAGCATTAGATGAAGACGCTATTAGTGTGCTGTGCCAAAAACAAATAAAAACAAAAAAACCTAGATTTGGAGTCAGAAAATATTTTATTAACACTGCCTTTAAGCTAAGCCTTTCTGTTAAATAAAGTAGATGATTACACTTACCTCCTAAGATTTGATGCGATGTGAGTATAAAGCCCTTGGCCAACCACCTGACACAAAGTAGAAACTTAGTGAATATCAGTTTCCATTTTTTCACTTTCTTCCTATATCTTATGTGGAATTCATTATCTCAATAATTAATGTTACATAAGTTGTCCAATTTCTTACAGATAAATAAATTGTCCATTAAAAGTGAAGTAGAAAATGTAGTTACTAATTCTTTTTGAAGTTATAGCAATTACTAGTAAAAATAAGCATTAAATGTCCATAAAATACTTGTCATAGGAATTGTGGTACAATATTTGATAATATTCTATTGTGCATTGCCTACATTCTAATAGTAGGGTTTATATTTACTTTAAATTAGCACTCATATTTGCCCCTTATAATTTCTTTCCATTGCTCTCAAAGTAGATTGCCTGCCAATACCTCAAATGTGGTTTTGGTTTCAACTTCTAAACTGAGATTCTTGAAAAGAGTATTTTTTTGGTCTAATTTTTTGAACTGCTAGATAATATTTCTAAAGCATTTTTGTAATGCAATATGCACCCCTTGACTATCACAACCATTCCAAATTACTTTGCTTTAAAATCTTCCCATATGGTAATATCTACCTAGCCAAACTCCTGTCTCACTGGGCCCAACAATATTTTCATCTCAAAAGAATATTTCTAACTGTTTCCTAAACAAACAATGACAATTTCTATATCTGGAAATTTATGTTTATTTGTTTTCTCATGCAGACATTTCTTTGACATTCTAAATAATTTACGTAATGCATTCTAGCAAATTTAATTTTCTTTATGTTTCTGTTGCATTTTTTATTAGTCTCATAAAATTGATATGTCATATTCACCTTGTGCAAACTTGTTAATAGTATAGTTAACCATACCCTTGTAAACCACACTACATCTGAAAAAGGAAGAGGCATTTAGTAGATATCTACTGCATCTATATGTTGATATACAAGAATCCATAAGTAAAATGTCAATGTGAGTTATGAATAAGCAAAAATATAATTTAAGATTATTTGAAAATAATTTCAATAACATTACTATGAAAAAGATACTAAGGGTTCTAATGGATAAAGTAGACATCACACAAAACAGATGGCAATGCAAGCAAAAGACGGAAATTCTAAAAAAGGACCAAAAAGAAATGCTAGAGCTAAAAAGCAACATGACAGAAATAATGTTTTTGATGGGCTCATTAGTACACTGGACACGGCTGAGGAAAGAATTTCTGAGCTAGAGGATATATCGATAGAATCCTTGAAACTGAAAAGCAAAGGAAACAAAAATGGAAAAAAAAAAAAAGAATATCCAAGGACTGTGGGACAACTATGAAAGTTGTAACATACACATAATAAGAATACTAGCAGGAAAAGAAAGGGAGGGAGGAACAGAAGAAATATTTGAAATGATCATAATGGAGAATTTCTCCAAATCAATATCAGCCCCAAACTATGTATCCATGAAACTAAGAGAACATTGAGCAGGAAAAACGCCACGAAACTACACCTAGACATATTTCCAAATAAAGAAAATCAAAGATAAAAAAGTCTTGAAAGAAGCTAGAGGAAAAAACATCTTACCTATAGAAAAACAAAGGTAAGAATTACATCAAACTTATCTTGAGAAACCATGTACCAAGAAGAGAATGCAGTTAAATATTTAAAATTTTGAGAGAAAAAACCACCAACCGAAAATTATGTACTTCGTGCAATTACCCTTCAAAAAGAAGAAGAAATAAAGACTTTCTCAGATAAGTAAGAATTGGAATTTGTTGCCAGTAGATCTGCTTGCAAGAAATGTTAAAAGTTCTTTAGAGAGAGGGAAAATAATATAGGTCAGAAACTTGGATCTATGTAAAGTAAGGAAGAGCATCAGGGAAGGAATAAGTGAAAACTTTTATTTTTTTGTTCTTAATTGATCTAACAACAGCTTGTTCAAAATAATAATAGCAACAATGTAATTGATTAGGTATGTTTATGTATATATCATATATATATGCTTATGTATGCTAGTATATAAGTGAAATGAATGACAACAAAGACAAGGAATGGAAGGGAGGAATTCGGATTATTTTGTTATCAAAAGGCACACTCACTACCTGTGAAGTGGTATAATCATTTGGAAGTAGACTTAGTTTAATTGTAAATGTATATTGCAAGTTCTAGGGAAACCACTACAAAAAGTGGAAAAAGGAGTACAGGTCTCCCTCTCAATCTGAAAGTTTGCTTTAAGCCGCATCATGTTTATGAAAGACCTACATCGGTACCTGTTTTTGTTAACTTAAAGAAATCTAAAGAAGATTTTCACTTTTACGAAAAAGGCAAAAGCAAAAATAGCGTTTAGCATTTGTTTTTCAGTGAGCCATTATAGAGGCTAAGTAGTCAAGCATACTGTCGTATTTCAAGCCTTCCACATCAGTCACATCGGCCACATAGACAATGAACCTCAACCTTCGACATCGAGGTTGGCAGACATAGAAGAAGGTGTGGACATTAGCGACCTGCCTGCCCTGATGGATTCAGATGATGATGAGATACTAACAGATGTTCTTCTTCCTCTCTCTCCTACCCCCAGTTTCCTGTACTACCCACCACCCTGACCTCCAACTCAGCCTAACACAGCATCATCACCTCCACCACCAGCCAGCATTCCAGTATGCTCACTGTACACACTGTGTATACTGTTCAGTGAAACCACACTGTACATACATAATTTTACTTTAGCTAGGCTGTGAATTTATCATATCAGTCCTACTTTTACTATATGTTAGAGTCATTCTAGGTTTTATGTGTTATTCGGTATGATTTTGTAGGCTATTTTTTAGGTCTGGGAATGCTCAAAAAATTTTCCCATATAAATTAATCATAATTGTTTCTTTGCTTTATGCCATTTCGACTTATGAAAGGTTTCATATGAAGATTCTACTTGTGGATAGTGGGGAAATCTGTATAACTGATATGCTAAGATAGGAGAGAAAATGGTTCATATAAAATGCTCAGTTAAAACCGTGAAAAGCAGGAAAAGCGTAGAAGAGAAAAATAGGAACAAAGAACAAGGACAACAAATAGAAAGCTGTAACAAATATGGTAAATATTAATCCAACTAAATCAATAAGCACTTGTAATGTCAATGGTCTAAATGCACCAATTAAAAGTCAGAGATAGCCAGAATACATCAAAAAACAAGACCCAACTATACACTGTCTACAAGAAACCCATTTTAAATTTAAAGACAGATGTGGATCAAAAGAAAATGGATGGAGAGAAATATACCATGCTAACACTAATCAAATAAAACAGGAGTATTTATATTAATATCACACAGAACAGACTTCAAAGAAAGGAAAGTAATAATGATAAAGAAGGACATTACATAATGATAAAGAGTTTGTTTCTCCAAGAAGACATAACAATCTGTAATGTGTATGTGCCTAACTAAAGAGCGTCAAAATGTCTGAGACAAAAACTAATAGAATTATAAAAAGAAATAGATTAATACACTATCATAGTTGGAGACTTTAACACCTCTCTATCAGAAATGGACAGATCCAGAAATGGACAGAAAATCAGTACAGGTGTAGTTTAATTCAACAACGCTATCAAACAACTAAATATAATTGACATTGATAGACTACTTCATCTTGTGACAGCAGAATACATGTTCTTCTCAAGCTCATGTGGAATATTCAGCACATTGTGTTCCAGAAAACACATCTTAACAAATTAAAAGGAAAAAAACTCATACAATGTCTGCTCTCAGACCACAATGGAGTTAAACTAAAAATCACTAACAGAAAGATAACTGGAAAATCCCCCAAATACATGGAGATTAAGCAACATACTTCCAAATAACATATGGGTCAGACAAGAATCTCAAGGGAAATTTTAAAAATGCTTTGAACTAAATTAAAATGGAAACAACTTAAAATTTGAGGGAATGCAGCAAAAACAGTACTTAGAGGGATGCTGATAGCATTGAAGGCATATTTTAGAAAAGAACAATGATCTAAAATCAGTAATCTAAGTTTTCACCTGAGGAAACTAAAAAATGAAGAGAAATTCTATCCAAAGCAAGCAGAAGAAAATAAATAATATAAGTTAGAGCAGAAATCAATGAAATTGAAAATAGGAAATCATAGAGAAAGTCAATAAAACCAAAAGATGGTTCTTTTAAGAGACCAATAAAGTCAATAAGCCTCTAGCGAGGCTAACTAAGAAAATGACAGAAAAGCAAATATGAATGAGGGGATAGCACTACAGATTCTGTAGACATTAAAAATATAACCAAGGAATATAAGAACAACTTTAGGCCAACAAATTTGCTAACCTAGTGAAATGAACCAATTCCTTGAAGGACACATTCTGCCAAAAATCACACAAGAAGAAATAGACAATCTGAATAAACCTCTATCTATTAAAGAAATTGGATCAATACTTAACAACCTTCCAAAACAGAAAGCATCAGGCCAGAAGGATTCACTGGTGAAAACCACCAAAACTTTGAGGGAGAAATTATGCCAATTCTTTACAATCTCTCTCAGAGGATAGAAGCAGAGGGAATAATTCCTTACTGAATTTATAAAGCCAGCATTACCCTAGTACCCAAACCAGACAAAGATATTACAAGAAAAGAAAGCTACAGATCAATATCTCTTATGATAGATGCAAAAATCCTCAACAAAATATAAGCAAATTAAATCCAAAAATGTGTAAAAAGAATTTTGCACCACAACCACATGAGATTTATCCCAGATATGTTAAGCTGACTCAACATTTGAAGATCAATTAATGTAATTCATAACATCAATAGGCTTTAAAAAATTACATGATCATATCAATAGAGGCAGACAAAGCATTTGACAAAAACCAACATTCATGCACTATAAAAACTCTCAGTAAAGTGGGATCGGAGCAGAATTTCCGCAAAGTGATAAATATCTATAAAAGACCTCCAGCTAATATCATATTTAATGTTGAGAAATGTAAAGCTTTCCCACTATAATCACATGCAGGGAAAGAATGTCCCTTCTCATCACTCCTTTTCAGCATTGCACTGAAATTACTAGCTAATGTGATGAGACAAGTAGAGGGAATAAAAGATATACAGATTGGGAAGGAAGAAGCAAAATTGTCATATTCACAGATGACATGATCATCTATGTAGAAAATTCAAAAAAAAGACAATAAAATTCCTGAAACAATTGCAGCAAGGTTGCAGAATACAAGGTTAATCTACAAAAGTCAATCACTTTTCTCCATACCAGCAATGAACAATTGGAATTTGAAACTAAAAACACAGTATCATTTATGTTAGCACCCCCAAAAGGAAACTCTTAAGTACAAACCTAACAAAACATGCACAAGATCTATATGAGGAAAACTACAAAACTCTGATGAATGAAATCAAAGAACTAAATAAATAGAGAGATATTCCATGTTCATGGACAGGAAGACTCAACATTGTCAAGATGTCAGTTCTTCCCAACTTGATTGATAGATTCAATACAATCTTAATCAAAGTCCCAGCAAGTTATTTTGTGGATATCAACAAAGTGATTCTAAAATTTATATGAAAAGGCAAAAGACCGAATATAGCAAACACGATGTTGAAGGATAACAAAATTGGAGAACTGACATAACCTGACTTCATGACGTACTATATTGTTGTCTATGTTCACTATACTATACTGCACATTAACAATATTGTCAACAATAGCAATGTCAACAATATTGCCAACATAACAATGTCAACAATATTGTGTTATAATCATCAAACTTACTAAGAGATTAAGTCTTAATTATTCCTACCACAAAAAAGATAATTATGTGACATGATAATGGTTCTAACTATTGCTACAATGACAATCATATTACAATATATAATGTATTAAATCAACATGTTGTACACCTTAAATATATGTCAATATATTTCAATAAAAATGAGAAAAAAAAGACATACTATAAAGTTACAGTAATCAAGACAGTGTTAATATTGGCAAGAGAATAAACAAATAGATGAATGGAATAGAATAGGGAGCCCAGAAATAGACCCCTATAAATAAAGTCAACTGATTTTTGACAAAGGAGCAAATACAATGCAGAAAAGATAGACTTTTCAACAAATGGTGCTAGAACAAATGGGCATTACATAGGCAAAAAAATAAATCTAAACACAGACCTTACACTTTTCACAAAAATTAACTCAAAATGTATCATAGACCTAAATATAAAGTGGAAAACTATAAAACTCTGAAGAGGAAACCCAGATAACCTTGGGTATGGTGATGGCTTTTTAGATACAACACCAAAGGCATGATTCATGAAAGAAATAAATGATAAGCTGAACTTCATTAAAATTAGAAACTTTTGCTCTGCAAAAGACAACTTCAAGAGAATGAAAAGACAAATCACAGATTGGAAGAAAATATTTGCAAAGACACGTCTGATAATGGACTATTATCCAAAAGACACAAAGCACTCTTAAAATCCAACAATAAGACAGCAAACAACTTGATTAAAAATGGTCCAAAGTCTTTAACTGACATCTTACCAAAGCATATATACAGATGGCAAATAAGCATTGAAAAGATGACCCACATCATATCTCATCAGGGAAATGAAAATTATAAAAAAACTAAGATACGTCACACCTATTAAAATGTCCAAAATCCGAACACACACAATACCAAATGCTGGTTAGGATGTGGAGCAACAGGAACTCTCATTCACAGCTTGTGGGAATGCAAAATGGGACAGCCACTTTAGAAGACAGTTTGACTGTTTCTTACAAAACTATCCATACTCTTACTATACGATCCAGTTGTCAGCACTTCTTGGTATTTAACCAAAGGAGTTCAAAAGTTACGTCCACACAAAAACCTGCAAATGAATGTTTTTAGCAGCTTTATTCATAATTGCCAAAACTTGGAAGCAACTAAGATGACCTTCAGTAAGTGAATGGATAAATAATCTGTAGTGCATCCAGACAATGGAATGCTATTTAGCACTAAAAAGAAATAAGCTATCAAGCCATGAAAAGACACAGATAAATTTAAATGCATAATATTAAGTGAAAGAATCCAAGGTGAAGAGGCTACTGTATGATTCCAACTTTATGACATCCTGGAAAAGGCAAACTATGGAGACAGTAAAAAGATCAGTTATTGCCGGGGGTTGGGAGAAGGGAGAGAAAATGTAGAGAACGGAGGATTTTTAGGGCATTAAAAATATCACTTGATGTCATAATGATGGATACATGTCATTACACATTTTTCTACACCCATGGAATGTACAACACCAAGAATGAATCACAACGTAAACTATGGACTTTGGGTGATTATGATGTGTCACTGTATGTTCACCAAATGTACTTCTAATAGGGTATATGAATACTGGAGGAGCCTATCTATGTGTGTGGGGGGCAAAGGGTATATGGGAAATCTCAGTATCTTCCCTCAATTTTACTGCGAACCTTAATCTGCTCTACAAATTAAACTCAACAAAAAAAAATTTTCTAAATAATTAGTAATTGAAGTATAATCTATTTTACTGACACAAGGAGATTATAATAAAGCATCATAGTAGCTCCTTTTAAATGAGAACATTTCAATGTAGAGGCGATAAAATAGTTACATAGGACCTCCGAATTATTGCCTTCTCTTTAGTTGTGGAGTTCAGAAAAATCATGAGATAGTACTGCTACATTATCCAAATTTATAATTTTCTTTGTTGTGTTTTTGCTTATTTGTGGGTGATTGGCACCACATTTAATTTTAAAAGGTTTAATTTATTATTTTCTTAAATATTCTGCTTAGATTACTTTAGATGTACCTTACAATTTGCATTTAATGTGCAGAAATATATATTGACATGCTTAATATGCTTTTATCATATTAATATTCTATTATTCTTGTTTTATGATTATGAACAATAGTAAACCAAAAACTAAAATATTCCTCTGTCATATCAACATGAGGAGAAATAAAATAATTCTGTTTAAACATTAAATACTATGGTTATCATGGAGCATTAAATTTCCTCATTATCATACTTGACATTTTCAGACTTCATTTCTTAGCACTCATGCCCATCAAACTCTATTATTTGATATTCCTTATACATGAGTCACTTTTAATTACGTTTTTTATACTCTTTTCCAGCCAAAGGATAATTTTCTGAACGTTTATGCATATATACACTTGTAAATGTGTAAATGTTTGCGTGTTTGCATACATAGGTGTTCATCTTTTATTTTATGTAAATTTTGTTCTAGAATATGAATTATTTAACAAATAAAATTTGAGAAAGCATGGTCTTCTCCAACATTAATTATTCTGTAACAGGTCTTTGAAACTACCATATATTGCCAAAGTAATAATATCGCTAACACTATGAGGCTGTATATCTGGGCCAAGATCATCAGACATAAATATATTTGACAAGCCATTGAAGCAAATTCAGAATGTCAACTGTGCTTCTTTTTTTTTCTTTCTTTCTCTCTTTATCTTTTTTTTTCACTACGAGCAAACTGTAAAATCTATTTTGACCTCTTTTTCTGTCATATATCATAGCTACATAATCAGACAAAAGGATTTGTTTAGAAAATCTATAATGTATTCTCCAATATGTTACACAATCTTAAAAGTTTGAGACAAAAATCTTCAACCCTCCACACATTTACAAGTTTTAGTGACTTGTTTACTTTATTTAAATTAAAATATATACATGTAATGAAAAGAATGTAATATTCCTATATTTAAGTATTTTTAAAACTTTAAAGGTCTTAGTCATGCTGCTCATTGTAAATACAGAGCTCTCATACATACCAAAGAATAATGTTATTTTAAAAAGATGAAGTATCACATCGGGACATAATGCTAACTACACATGTAGTTATAAATATTGACTTGCATATTTTACTTAAATAAATGGAAATTGTGCTCTCTATCCAGGTTGTCCATTGCAAATGTTCTATTTGATGTTCTGTTAAGAATCATGAAACTATTCCATAGACACATAGAGACATTTAAAGACTAACGTTATGCCACTAATAACATTACATCAAACATCTTCAGTAATAAGATAATTTTTTAATAATACTAATTTAGATACCAGAGTAGCTGCTGGAATTGCACAAATCTTCCCACATCCAACACTACTTCTGAAAAGAAGAAAATAATTCTTATTACTGATGTCTCTTCTGGTTTATGTTTGAAAAATTTTTCTTTGAAGTATCAAATGCTATAAATATGGACTTGTTTGGTAGATGGAAAAGTCTATTATTATTTAAAGGCATCTATATGTTTTACTTTACTCTTGCACAACTAATAATAAGGCATTTTATCACTGGCTTTTCATGTACAGATTAACATTTAACAAATTCAGCCAGGACCTACAAAGAGATGGAAAGAATGTCCAAAATATAAAATGATCTTGAATTTTTACATGTGATGTTGCAACAGAACAATTGCGTATAAATACTATAAAGCAGATAATTATAAATTATTAGACCCAAGATCTCCCAGGTAGAATGATCTTGCTTTTAAACTATGGTATCATAAAGAACATATGGTTTTGTAATACGCTTTTTGCATTTTCATTTACCTAATATCATTCTTTTGTTTAAAGTCTCTTTGTAGTGCTAATTCTTTTTGCCCCAAATATCTCCTTATTGTTTCTCACTGTGTTGGTATTAGTGTTAGTTCATAAATGCTTTCCCAGTGATCAGGAAATAAAGTTCTTAAGTAAATTATCTATAAGAAGGATCTCAGCCATGAGAACAAATCTGAGTGATGTGTTCATGGTACCAAGTATAAGCAAGTGCTGTTCTCAGTGATTAGCAGACATTTGGTCCTGTCCAAAACGTCCGTAAGACAAGACCAAATGAAATGTCCTGCAAGGTTCTCAGTTGTGCATTGTGTTAATGTACAAAATACAGCTAAAATATTCCTGAAAGGGAGATCCAAATGGGAATTTGCACATGTATTAAGAGACTTGACTTGAGATACCTATAAAAACAATGTGTGTGTATGTATTTAACTTAAATAAAACATGCAGACAGAATCTAAACAGCCTTCCATATGTTTATTGGCAGTAATAAAGGCATGAAATGACTAAACTCAAGAATAAGAATTCAGGCAACAATATTTTGATGTGATGCTATAGTTATTTACGGCAAAAACAATTCAGAAGAATCTTTAATCTCAAGGTCAAGAAGTCTGGATATCAACTTGTATTGCTATATTTACAAAAATGGCGCAATGTTCTAAGGATGAAGGCATGCTGTTGTATGGTAGCTTAAAGAACTGAAGAACGTTTTTTGTACGGTAGTTTTTGGTTTGTTTTTTTCCAAAATTTTGTCCAAGGTGACTCTTAAATTGACATATCAATATGTAATAAATTACTTCTAGTGGATGGTAGCTTGCCTTTTTTTCCCCTTAATTATTTACATGACAGTTACTCAGGCTGTGATCTAAAAAAGTGACTGCCACCTCTAAAGCATACACATTAAAAGTGCTTCTATTATTAAGATTTTTAACTGTCTTATTTCAAGTTACAGTTGTTGAATTCATTTTTTCTATCAGAAAATAAATTAAATGTCCTATCTGAAACTGACATAATAGTGGGAGTAGTTGATTAATGGGGCTATAAAATAGGCCTAGTTATGTTAAACTTGACTCAGGTGTGACATTAAGGACTTTGCACTAGGCGACCAAGTTGTAGGTAAGCTAATCTCAGTGGCATTATCTCCTATATCTTCAGTAGAATTGTACGAACAATTCAATAAAGTTTAGAACCAATGCACAGTTAGTTAGGACTACAAAGAACTTTTACATAATTTTTTGTCTGCTGTCTTAGAAATGTAATTAATGCTTACTTTTGTCTGCAGTAAATGGTATGCCAGCACTTGAACTGTTATCATTTTGCAGAAATGTGATATTCTTGTCTGATCACAGTGGAAGTTGAACACATTTTGTTGTAATCCTTATGACATTTTTGTGAATACTATTAATATTTATTATTAATAGAGAATAATCTTGTTTTAGATTGCTTCCAGAAAACTGATGTTTAAAGCAAATGATTGCCTATTTATTTGTGTTACTCTTATTTTTTCAGATGTGCATCTATAGGAAAAGTACGTTTCTGCCAAAAGTAATAATACACTTATGATAGCTGCAAGGTATTTTATTCAACTTTCAATGAAAACCAGAAGTATGTACACATATAAATACATTTAAGTATATATACACAAATATTTCACATATACACATATAATACACATAGATGTATAAACAAAGCAATATTATCGATGTTCTAGAATATAAATGTTTCTAGGGAAATCTTCTGGATTCCATAACACTGACATAATAGTGGGAATAATTCTGAATAGGGAAGCTGGACTTGAGATAGTCTTTGTACCTTAGAACAGTACAAATCAATACAAATAAATAAATGTTCCATTATTTTAAAATTATTTTAATAGCCACATTTTATTTGTAAACATTCTAAATTTTCCAGACTTTGAATCTTATGCATCTGCACTTCCCACAAGCAAGCTCTGCCACTGGCTCTCTGGATCATCACCCATGTGGCCTCTGCTTTAGAAATTTAGAATTGAGTATGTAATGGTTTGAAAAGAGAAATATGATTACTAATTGTTTAATGGAGAATGAGGAAAAAGGTTAAATTAAATCCCAGAAGTTGAAGATTAGCTGTACGTTAAAATATACAGTAAAGTTAATTCAGATTTTATTTTAAGTTATTGCTGATTCCATGAAAATAGAATATTTAAGATATTCTAAGTTCAGCCAAACTCACTAACTGGAAACACTACATGGAACTGAATTGTTCAGACAACTTACATTTTTAGGTTTACTGGATTTATTATAATGGCCTATCAAAGGCTCAATTTAAAAATATTTTCATATGAATTAGATTATTTTCAACAAAATTATCAAGGTTTTTCTGATATCTTTATGTCTGGTCATGGAACAAAATGGGAAGAAAGAGGAAAGAAAAACAATATCCATTCTGAAAGGTAAGATTGTACATTAATGTTGGAAGGTAAAATTGTACATTAATGTTGGACTAACCAGTGGGAAATATTTACTGAGAAAAGCTTTAAATTCCTTAAAATTCAAGGGTTACAAACCATCTAAGATCTTGTAAAGTTGCTTTAATAAAAGATTTGCACGTTAACATTGAATATGCTAATTATAAATAATTGTCACCTAATTATTAAAATGCTAAGCCTTCGGATTTTAAGCAGGTTCTCAGCTAGTAATTTACCAAAAATAATGTCACAGATATTCTCTCGAATTTTCTTAATTTATGGTCACATGCCTGTACTACAAAACAGCACATTAAGAAAATAGGAATTACATCATGAGAATTTAGGCTGATGCTCAAAAGTGTCATACGTAATGACAGTTCAGATAAATGTCTATAAATTTATACAACAGAGCTTTTGTGGACCATCTGGGAAGAAGAGATGGGGAAATAAATAAGGACTCCAATTAATTAAGAACATTTTATGTAATAGACCGTATACTAGCAACAGTTGTCCTCTATGCCCTCTGTGAAATAGAGCTACCTAGAGAGAATTCTTTGTAGGAGGTATGCTGACACCCCAGCACTGTGAACATTCTGATTCAGTGAGTTTAGTTTTCTCTCTCTCTGGTGGACAGTGATATCTTTTAATCCTCACACTCACCTTATATCTGTAAGATGCCTTGACTAAAGATGAGTAAACCATGGTTTAGAGAATAACTCTCTTATATGCAAAAAATACCAAGAAGCATTAAAATTAGAATCCAAATTCATGTCTGCTTGACTTTTTCGACATGTGCTCTTTTCATTTTGATATGAGACTAACATACCTGAGAATATTTGAATCCACAACCTCAGAGACCAAAGCCCTACAGAGGTTTCTCAACTTTGCATTTCCACTCCTTTCTGTGATTCTCACTGTCAGTGACTGAAAGCTTTTCTAGGAGTAGTAATAGTCATTGTTATCACATAGATACATACTAATTTTTTTCAATTATATTCTAATCAAATACAACTAATATTAGATTCTTTATGTAATAATGTGACTTTCATTTTTACTCAAGTATAATTTCTTGAATGTGAGACAAATGGTGGCATTGCCTTCATTTTACTAAGAATCTCAAGTAAACTGCAGCCTATTGTTTAGGTCACATCCTCCAGTGAGTAAGTATCCCTGAACACATGGAGGCAATTACCTTTAATTACAGTGATTAAACTTCCAGAAAACATTTCAGATTTCTTCAAAATCCAGTATACTCATAGAGGGTGTAGCACATTACAATCCTTAGTTAATGCAGATCAGATGAAGATGTACAGTTGAAAAAATGACCAGATTCTAAATTAAAATTCTTATTTTCTCAAAATAGATTAATCAAAAGCATTTCTAACTTCTTAGCCCTAATGTGTGAGGATCTAATGAGCACATTTAAAGTTTTAAACATTCTAAGGTGTTAAATTGTAAACTAAAGTACATCTCAAATTAATGGAGTTATGACATTTTGGGAGATAATGGATGACAATTTTAGCAAGATGATAACAGCTAACTTACACATTCTTGGAACATCAAATGCAAAGCGAAAATTTCCTTAAGTGATCCTGTTGCCTCTCTGCTCCCTTTGTTCTCTAATTCTGGGTTTTTCGTCTGCTTATTTTTCTCTGACTCTGCCATATTCTACCTACCCTTCTCCTTTAATTGAAACTTTATTGATTCTAATGCCCCACTTGCTTTCCCCTTTCACCTTATCCAAAGCCATTATATAATCTATACAGTTATTTTGGTTTTCCTAGTCTAAAATCATTATATTGTCATGCAGCAATATATTTCTGTGAATTCACTTAAGTATATATTTTCTTTAACTTTTAAAACATATTTTCATATTCAGTCTTTACAAATACTCTTGCCTGAAAACAAGAAGTAAGATACTGGCTTAATTCTTAATAGTTGGCAGGCTCATATTAGCTGAATTTACACTTAATCACATAGAAAACAAGACCATAGGAAAACCATGTGCTATATGACACCTGCTGTGGTGATAATAGATTTTAGGCTGAGGAAAAATTAAACATTATTGTCTCATTGCTTTAGACAGGATTCATTATGTCATAAGCAATTTGTAAGTGCTGCAGTCAACCTATAAGATGTTTCCCTATCATAACAGTGCACTGTTTACCACTGACATTTTTCCAGTTGCAGATTTTGATTCTTTAAATATATTAAAATCTCTAAACCATTTTAAAATTCTGAAACTATTATTTAAATATACACATTCAGGACTTCCAGTTTCTGCTAGGACATACAAAGAGCTTGGAAGACATCACTCCCATCCTTTCAACAAGAAAAAAGCTGAACAAATTGAAAACAACAACTCTTCTTAGACACATCAGAGAATTGAGAGTACATGATAAAGTGATATCCCTAAAATTGAAGAGAGAGGCAAACCCAGAGAATCATAGCTTACCAGGAGCAGAAATTGTGGGGGCAGGAATGGGAAGAAAATTTAAATGGTAGTTGACAAACTGTTGATGGCTTTGTGTGGAATAGCTTGAGAGTTGAAAACTGGCGACCCAGTCTTAGGTGTCACTGTTGTAAGTTTGGCCTCCAGGAGCTCTTCTGATTTTTCAGAGTAAAGATCTGAGGAACTCTCCTCATGCTTCCAGGAAGAGAGGGGGAAAATGGACCCATGTGCAGTATATTCATGGGAAAGTAATGATTTTGAAATATGTTCAGAGCATTTTGTTGTCTGCCTGAACTCAAAGTAAACTACTTTTCCAGAGCATAACAATGGATGTAGGGAAATACTCAACTTTCAGTCCCTTCTAGACTTCTTCTCTCAACAAGAGGTTGAGGGGAAACTGAGAAGCACTGTGAATCTCAAACCCAAAGACACAGGCCTCCTAAAGGACTGAGACTTAATCATAGGATTATAGGAAGCTTCTCCTCTCCCCACATTTTACCACCACATCAACAGGACTCCTGCATAATAAGAGGATTACATCTAAAAGAACTGCAAGGCACAGATTCTCTTTAAGAAGGAGTTTTAGGGAAACCTAAAGTCAATAGGGAAGACAGAAATAAGGACACTAGAGGGAACTGACACCACAGACACCTGCACCCACAGCAAACAGTAAACGCAGTGCATTTCCTAGCCACATAAACATAAATCCTCTCACTCAGTTCCTATTAACCAATACATCGTGTCTGAATTTCAACAATGACAACAAAATTACAAGGCATACTATAAGATAAGAAAAAATATAGCCAGAATAGACAAAACAAGCAACAGAACAAGACCCAGATATGGCAGAGATTTTGGAATTATCTATATTTCCGCTTGATTCAGTTTCTCTGGGGATCCCTGAGAGATAACAGATTTGGTGCTGAGCGTGGATCTAGAGGAACAGAATCTTAAGGATGAGTTTTCTGAATTGGTTCTTGGATTTCTGGAATTGGTTTTCTAATCTACTTAGATATAAAGGCATATGTAAGTTATATGAGGAAGTTATATGATTCAAATATCCATGGCCCCCACTCATGCTATATTACCTTCTGTCTTCCAGCCTGCACCTATAGTTTCGTGAAGAGTTCCCTGAGATCTGTTGACTTTGGAAGGGGAAATTTGTACTGATTAGCAGATGGTTCTGCAGGATTTGCAGGCACAACCCAAAAGTAGACAGTTATGACACTATAACCCCTTTAATCAGTGAATCTAGTTGTTCATTTGGCTTGGAAGGAGAAATGACCAGAGATATATTATACATAGGTTTATGGGATATGGCCAATGGTTTCACCACATGGTCAGAAAATTGAAAGAAGCAGAACTGAAAAATTGGTAGAAAGGAGATCCAAAGAAGAGGTCTGTGAATAGACACTTTTATGGGAGGCAGGGGTAGATGGAGAGAAGATATTTGTGCCCCATGTGAATACTCACCAAAGGGTAGCATTGTCAGAGGAGTATATCAATTAAAAAGTGAAAAAGCTGATCCTTTCTATGGATAGCAATCTCATGTTCCTCACCTGGACAATTCTGAGCCGCATTTTCATGTGATATGAGTGGCTAAGTTGCCCACAGTGATGACCAGATTAAAAATATAACATTGTTTTGACTTCTCCTTCTTCTCTCTTTCACTCTTTTCAGTCCCCCTCTTCTGTTCCCTGGAATGAATTTCTAAACTAAACCAGCTCCACACAGGTCCTTATCTCAGTTTCTACTTTCCTCAGGAAAACTGGATTCAGCCAGTTTTGCCAAGGAAAGAGATACCCCCCGTCAGTGGTGAAGGCAGCCACATGAGTCAGTCCACGTAAGTCAAACCACGTGTTTGTGAGAAAAAAATAAGTGGTTATTGTTTGAAGCCACTAAGTTTTGTGATGGTTTCTTATGCAGCAAGAAAAAGCTGACGTGTCCTCACCTCTCTTCTTCCTGTGACCCTTCTGGAGCATGACGTTTTTCTCTTGAGGAAGATTAGTCCTGAGCTAACATCCACTGCCAATCCTCCTCTTTTTGATGAGGAAGATTGGCCCTGTGCTAACATCTATGCCCATCTTCCTCCGCTTCACATGTGGGATGGCTGCCACAGCATGGCTTAATAAGTGGTGTGTAGGTCCACACCTGGGATCCAAGCCGCTGAACCCTGGGCTGCCAAAGCAGAGTATGAACTTAACCTCTGCGCCACTGGGCTGGCCCCAAGCATGCATCTTTTTTGACCTGTAATCTCTTCTCTATAATAAAATAATCCCTCCATTATTTACTTACCTCAGGTTTTATAAATGGATTTTGAGTTTACTTTGATCCTTTATGAAGTAATATTCTTTTTAAAGAAGTTTGAAATGCACAAAAAAAACTTTAAAAATGATTTAGAAGGTGTTTTTTTCCCTTAGTTATTGAGTTTTTAAGGTTTGTCCAAATTTTTTAGAGAGAAATTATTTATACGAAATTTAATTACTTTCTGATGGAAATACTCATGAAAGATTTGCAATAAAAGGTTATATTCCTAGTGTTCAATTTAAGCTCAAAAGATATACAAATATTATTGCTAAAAACTTGGAATAAAGAACTTAAAACAATTTGCAAAATATTGTAGTTTGAACAGAGAATAGAAATTCTAAACTTTCAGAAAAATTTTTGAACAAGATAGTAATATAGTAAATTTTAATGTCAACAAGCAAGTTATTTGATAATAAGTTTGATGGAAGCATTGATTTTAATTTTTGAAACCCTAGAAAATTAACAATTTGCTTTCTTATTTATATAAATTTTAAATCCAAAGTGGCACAGGGAAAGAAGTTTCCAAAGGAAAATTGGCAACATTAGCCACTGATATGCTCTTTTTTTTCATGAAAAAGGTAGGGGCCATCCCCATGGTGTAGTGGTAAACTTCAGTGTGCTCCACTTTAGTGGCCCAGGGTTTCAGGTTCAGATCCCAGGTGTGACCTATCCCACTTGTCAGCCACAGTGTGACAGCGACCCACATATAAAGTAGCAGAAGATTGGCACAGATGCTAGTGCAGGGCTAATCTTCCTCAGCAAAAAAAAAAAAAAAAAGTATATGTTTACATTGAGTATATGATGTCCAGATGGTCATGGTTTTTGAGTGTCTATTTCCCAAATAGGGAACATTACACTATCTGGATTTATCTAAAAGGAACAGTGAAATCAGAAGAGTTTCAAAAGTTAAGAATCTTAAAATTTATTCAATCACAAATTTAAAAACAAGTAAATATTCTTTATTTTTATTAAAATATGTAGGCTTTCAACTGACATGTCTCTTCCTGGTGGTAACTACTATACTTATCTTGTGATAATTGCATGCATCCCTAAGTAATATGGTTGGGTTTTGCTCATTTTAAATGGACATGGATAAAATCTTATCGCAGATAATATTTTGGGAGTTGTCTCTTTGGCTTCATATTATACTTACAACATTCATCCTGTTTTTGCATGCATTTATGCTTCTTTAATTTTCACTTTTGTCTGGTGTTTATTTATATGAATATAAAAATATTATTTTTATTGTTACTCTTAATGGACATGATTTTTTTTTCTGATTGAAGCTATTACAAACAATAAGCTACGAACATTCTTATACATGAACCTTAGATGCAAAACATTGTCACAAGTAGAAAAAAATCACATAGGTAAATAAAAACTGGTTTACTCAGAGGCCTATTTTTTAAAGTTCAAATTTTGCTTATTGGATATATTTTATCATTTTAGAACTGATTCTGCACAAACTTACTACAGAATAGCTCCAGGGAAAATATGACTACTGGGCCAAAGCTTTGGAATACAGGTCAATGGTAATATTACAAAGTAAAGGGCTGGGTAAACTGGTTTAACCCTCTGCACCCTTTCTGACCTCAGCACTTTCTCTGGGGCAGCTGGGTCTAAAACAGCAGTAATTGCTAATTGCCAACTGGTTTGTGGAGCTTTTGGAAAACTCATCTTAAAACTGACTTTGCTGTGCAGTAGCACATTATTTGAAATAAATTATATATTCACTAACTTGGCAAATACGTTTGAACCCCTCAACTGTGTACTCCTGAAAGTTGGAGAGTTGTCTTACTTGATTTTGTATTCCTAGAGTCTCTAATTACCAGGGAAATAAAAAAGTAATCAACAATTATTTTGAGAGAATGGATTCATTTAATTGATGGTAAGACGTAAAGTTTATTTATAGGAAATTGTCAATAATTTTCCAAAATTGGTTTCCTTCAGATATGAGGTACACAGTGGGCAGAGCACAAAGCTCAAGGGCCAGGCAGTATGGAATATTGCGGAGGGGAAGAAAACTACAATAAATATGAGAGATCACAGATTTGTGAGGAAATATAGTGTGCTCACAATTTTGACTACATTGGATGTGTAGAGGGGAACTAAGTAAATATGATGTGACATGAGTTATTTGAACAAGACCTGAGTTGCTAAAGCAGATCATGCTGGATATTTTACAATTTCCTTCCTGCTTTCTGATTTTTACCACCTCAGAGATTTTTAGACTTCTTGCCAGTGACATATGGTTATATCTCAAATTTATATTGGAGCAAATTTATATTTTCCTGAAACGTGGGATAGGTGTTCTGTAGCAGTGTACTTTATATTGTTCTTTTCTTGCTCCTTTTATTTGCATTATCTGTTTCCACACTAAGTTGTTGTTTTTTATTTATTTATTTTTTTTGTGAGGAAGATTAGCCCTGAGCTAACATCTGCCACCAATCCTCCACTTTTTGCTGAAGAAGATTGGCCCTGAGTTAACAGCCATGCCCAACTTCCTCCATTTTATATGTGGGACACCTGCCACAGCATGGCTTGATAAGCAGTGAGTCGGTCCACATCCGAGATCCAAACCAGTGAACTCCAGGCCATGAATGTGCCAACTTAACCACTATACCACTGGGCCAGCCTCCTAACTTGCTATTTTTGATGCAGCAAATGTTTATCTTGGATGGCACAAAAGGCTCGTCCTCTCCACATTATTGTCTGTCTTATTCTGAATCCTGTAGTATGTATGTGATATGTATGCAATATGATTTACCATTTATCTGCGCTGAAAAATGGCATCTTCTTTTTTTAAGACATATAATTTTCCCATTCTTTTTTGTGTGGTTATAATTATGTAGTTGGTTAAAATTTTTAGATTTTAAAATTTTAGTTTCTGTTTTTAGATTTAAGCCAATTCTAAGGGAAGCAGAGTCACCACAAGTCAATAAATGGAAAATGTGCTACAGTTGTGATTCTGAACTAAGGCTTTTATATAGACATTAGTTTATTATGTTTTTATAATTTTAGATAAGATTATTCCCCTATATGGTTAGCAGAGAATTTTGCTCCACTTCCACAGTTTTATGTCACTAGCTTACAAAAATGTCATGCTTTGGGTATGCATACAAAAATAACAAAATTTTGCAAATTCTAACTGCATAATCAATTGTTAATGATGGAGGAATATTTCATCTATTGCATTTATGGTCTTTTGTCATGCCCAGAAATTAATTTATTGGACAAAATCATAGCGTAATAGACTATAGAGATTTAAATCTTAGTTGGAAATTTAGCAATGTTTGTTGCTATTAAAATTCTATATGATTAAAATGATCACTGATTTATAAATTGAACTCAGTGTACCTTGATGAAAAGTACTATTTTATCTAATGTAAAGACGAGAAAATTTGCTTTAGCTTTGAGTTTCTAAAATGCCAATCTGTATTTATAGGATTGTAATAAACTTAAGCCAGTAGCATGAAAGCATGCTAAGGATTTATTTTCTAACAATTTAATACATTGAGAACAGAAGCGTACAGGACATCTTAATAAATGCAAAAGTTATTTTCAATTTATAGAAAGTTTTCATATGTGTGAAATTGATATTATCTTCTGCTTTTATTACCCTCTCATTAACTTATTTAATCTCTATTTCATATAAAATTAAAAATATCATAGAACATATCTAAAAATATAAATAAAACAGCCTAGAAATTATTTCCAATGCTCCAGTTTTCTGTTTACTATTTCTAAAATCCACAGAAGTAGCTGAGTGTGGGAAAAACGACAGCTACGTATTTCACTAATTCAATATAATGTCAGAAAGGCATTCACTAATCATACAACATCTCTCAATACAATATTAGTTTCATAGACCAATTTCCAAAATAATGTATAAATGCTCACTTCTGACTACCCAAGTGTATGTGAGATAAAATTAAAGATACAAATTTTAATTACTGCAATTATAAAATATGTTGTCTTTCTAAAATTCTCTAAAAGCCTCTCACAGTGCTTTATAGCCTAGTCTTCTGCCATTTTTGCAACTTCTGTTGATCATATTTTCTTGTTTTATTGTCCAGAAGTTGATGACCTATCTGTAACTGTAGCATATATTACAAATTATGTCCTCAATTATTTTGATAGATTAACCTGTCAGAGATTTCATTTTGAAGGAAGAGCATGCCCTGGTCATCTCTGACTAATTTGGAGTATAAAGCCTCTTTGGAACTACTTGATAAACATCGATAATTATTGTAGGGACTTCTGCTGAGCTACAAATATTACCCCTCTAAAACAGGCACAAGGAACACACATATTTATATCACTAAAAGCAATCCTTCATAAAATAGATGACCTTTTTCATGGTGATGAATTGAGTAGAGTTTACATAAAATGTTTACCTTAATCATGAGGGGAAAAATTTATACTACGCACAAGAACGGTGGTTTGAAGGAATTAAGAGCCTGGACTGTGGAGCCGACTGCTTGGGGATGGCCAGATTCCATCGTTTACTTGCCTATGAACCTTGTCAAGTCATGAACTTCATTTTATCTCAGTTTCTTCATCTGTAAAGTGGGAATAATACCTGTCTCAGAAGATTATTTTGAGGATTTAATGAACGAATATATATAAATTAATAAAAAACTAGTGCCTAGCATAGAATACGTACTGCCTACCTGTTAACCTTTATCTAATAAAAGCAGTACCCAAATTTCCTTTAAGTCAAGTTTCATTATATGTTGCCACACATGTTCCACTTTGTTTTCGACCACTATTTTACTTGAGCTTAATCTGTCTTATATTTATCTCACTTAATCTTGCCATATTGTACAAACATTTAGAAGTGGATTTAAATCCTAACATTGAATAATATAAATTTAAATAAACAAGAGATTTATTTCTCTAACACTAAAGCACCTCTGAATATTTTAATTTAAAGCCTGTGTAGTTTAATAAAAGTAAAGATCATTGACTTCTTTTCAAAATTATGAAAGCAAAAATACATACAGCATTTTTAATTAGGCATTAGTATTGTTATAGAATAATATTTGCCTATACTCATTCAGCTCTCAATTATTTATAAAATTAGAGGTAAAACTACATTCTGGAAAAGCTGAGAAAAATTAACTTTAATATATGAATATATTATTTATGTTAAAATCACACTAAAACTCATTTTACTAAATTATGTGCGTGCACGCGCACTTGTTTTTCCTATGGTAAACCCATTGAGGTAACTATCCTTTGTTTGTTTGATTTTGTAATGTAAATTAAGTTTCATTAAATAACTTGTTTGACTGACTTTAAAGAATCTTTTTGGAGACAATACTTTAATATGTTTTACCGAAATAAATTTCAAGGAAATCATGTAGCCCATAATAGGCTTTGAAAATGTTGCAATAGAAATACAAGCTTGGACCCTATAATGTCAATTTTAAGTTTAGGATCCATTTACAAATGAGCTTTTTAAAACCAAAATACATTTATAAACCTAATATATAATCTAGATCATACACTTTTATTACATGACAGAATAATTGTACTATCTAGAGTCTAGCCATACTGGGTTTGAATTTGATTTTAATTCTTTTAAATTCAATCTCTTTTACTTTGGTTAAGTTATTAGATATTTGGAACAATCTGTTTTTGTTTTCCACTTAAGACAGCAATAACAATAACTATCTGTCAGAGATTTCCTGAGCATTAATTGATAGAATCTACCTGAAAAATTCTCAGTGCAAGGTTTTAAATATAGAAGGGTGTCAGTTTACAGTAACCACTACTAACATAAATGTCTTATTGTACCAAATATAGCAAAAATCTGTATTTAAATCAAATTATACAAAATGATAGATGAGATATATGGTTATACAATGCTATTAACTAGCTTGATATATCTGTTCTTGTAATAATTGTATATACTCAATTATTATTAGCTAAGCTCCTATTTTTTGCAACTGCAGCCATATTTTTCTATGTTTTCATATTTTCATACATTTAAAAATATTAACACTTGCTCTGCTCTTGACAGTTTAACAGTAGTCTTGATCTCTCTTTGAAAATCAAATTTATAAGACAAAAAAGGGTTTTATCCCATCTCGTGGATACCTAGCTTTGAGAAAGGACAGCAGACAGGCAGCACATGCATGGAGCTAACATGATGGAGGTCTTGTGACTCCCACCTGAGGGTTCTGAATGTCTCAATTGCACCACATTAGGTTTTCATGGCCACAGAAATGAGACTGGTTTGGTAAAGAAAAGTTGTCAGATCAGGAGACCTTCCTACTTTTATATCTTCCTAGTTACATAGCCCCCTGAAGGGCTACTGTCAAGATTTTGTGACTATCGCTTATTCTTTACTGAAGCTAAATTGTATCAAATAGAGATGATTCATTAATTATAGGTTACTCAAGAATTATGGGTTATTTGTCAGTGACATATTACTCAATATATAATCCTGACAAACATTCAAAGGAACTTGATTCAGTACATAGGAACTTTAGCAGGACTCTCATTTATCTCAGATTCAGCATACTCCTATATATTTCTTGAAACGTTATGCAGGGCTAATGATGAGCTGTTAACCATTTCCAATTTATTAATCACTCCTTGAGTGCTAGGCATTGTGGTAGGCTCTCCAGATACAATGGTGAACAAGACTGATAATGAAACTGTCTTCATTTAACGTACAATCTAGTGTGTATGTCCAATAAATAATGTCTATAAAGATATATTAAGGGAAGTGGTAAATGACATGGGGGTATATGGAGTGAGCTATGGAAAGTGTCCTGAAGTAGACGTAGAATTTATTCAGAGAAAGATGAGGAGTATGAATGTTCCTAAAATCATGTGTCTATTCTCATACTCAATAGCATTGGAGTTCTGCCCAATCCCCTCCTTCTTGTTTTTCTCTTCAAGTGATCAGGTTAAATAAGTTATGAAAGAAAATAGCAAAATGAGTTTTTATGGACTATTTCAAAATTCAGGATGGAGATAACAAAAGCCAAAAACATAACCAACATTTAGAGAAGGAGAAAATCTCTAATTTTAGAAAGGAGAAATAAAGGCAGACAAGAAAAAGAAACTAATGCCATGATGGCACATGGGTAATTGACCACAGTATAGGTTATCAAGGCTGGAAGCTGAGGTTTTAATGTCAACATGCATCTAGAAAACACATCCTCATGGTTTGCAGAAGAGGAAAATAAAAGTAAACCAATCTACATAAATGTAGGATATAAAACATAATCTCAAACCGGTTAGCCACACATCTAGGAAAGCAGAAAAGAATTCATAATCTGACTAGTTTGGGGAATGGAGAAAAAAATTCACCCAAGAGATGTAAATAGCTCTATCATAGGCTATGCACAGAAAAGCAGCAAAAGTTTAACAGAAAAACTGATTGAAAATCCATTAGAATTGAATCTAATATTTAAATTTGGATGTATTTCACTTAGTATAATGCCCTCAAGGTCCATCCATGTCTCAAATGGCCAGATATCCTTCTTTCTCATGGCTGAATAATATTCTATTATATATACATATATATATCACATCTTATTTATTCATTCATCAGTTGACAGACACTTAGGTTGTCTCCATATCTTGGTTATTGTGAATAATGATGCAGTGAAAATGGAGTGCAATGTCTCTTTGATATACTCTTTTTATTTCCTTTGGATATATACTCAGAAGTGAAAATGCTGGGTCATATGGTAGTTCTATTTTTAATTTTTTGAGCAACCTCCATACTGTTTTCCATAGTGGCTGTACCAGTTTATGTTCTCATCAATAGTGCACAAGGGTTCCATTTCCTCCACATCCTCATCAACACTTGTCATCTCTTGTCTTTTTGACAATAGCCATTCTAAAGGATGTAAGGTAATATCTCATTGTGATCTTGATTTGCATTTCCCTGATGACTAGCGATATTGAGCACCTTTTCGCGTACCTGTTGGCCATCTGAATATCTTCTTTGGAAAAATATCTATGAAGTTTCTATGCCTGTTTTTTAACTGGATTATTTGTTCTTTCTCTTTTCACTTGTATGAGTCCCTTGTCACTTATGTTTAGAATCTTAAAAGACCCAAACCAAACTGATTGAAACAGAGAACAGATTGGTGGTTGCCAGAGGTGGAGAGTGGGAAGTGGTGGAAACGAGTGAAGGTGGTCAAAGGGTACAAACTTCCAGTTATAGGATGAATGATTTCTGGGGATATAATGTACTGCCTGGTGACTATAGTTAATAATATCGTAGTGTATGTTTGAAAATTGCTAAGAGAGTGGATTTTAAAAGTTCTCCCCACATGTTCACACACAAATTATAGCTAATGGTAAATATGTGACGTGATGGATGTGTTAACTAACCTTATTGTAGTAATCATTGGCAGTATATACATATATAAAATCACTACATTGTACACCTTAAACTTAAAGTGTTAAATGTCAATATCACAATAAAGCTGGAAAAAATCAACATAAATAAATAAATAAATTTGAATCCAGGTATGGCTCATTTCTTTTGCCTCAAAGTGGTAATTAAGCTGTTTTATTAAAACATTATCTTTTCATGGGATTTCCATATATCTCATTATAGTATTTGGAATGTGATTTAAGGTTATTTCTTGGGGCTGGCCCAGAGGTGCAGTGGTTAAGTTCACACGTTCTACTTCAGCGGACTGGGGTTCATTGGTTTGGACCCTGGGCGTAGACCTATGCACTGCTTATCAAGCCATGCTGTGGCAGACATCCCACATATAAAGTGGAGGAAGATGGGCATGGATGTTTTTCTCAGGGCTAATCTTCCTCAAAAAAAAAAAAAAACATTATTTCTGTGTCCCCTTTCCTTTCATGGTTTGGAGAAATTTTACCATTGAATTTTAACTGATAAAAAACAATAAGTGGGCTGCTTATTAACTCTATGGCACACGCTTCTCAGTGTCTCAAGTATTTAACATTTAATATAATAAAACACTTCGTAAATTCCATAAGAGGTTTGTCTCCTATAAACTTAAACGTTATACTTGAATTTGCCACCCTGGTTGCTGGTTATTCTATCATGTCAAATTATAAGACCCAAAAAACTGTGTATTAAATATTATTATCTCAGTAGACCATTCCTCAAGCAATTTAAACTAATGATAAATTTTCTTTCAAAAGTATAATTTCTCTCACATTACAATTCTCAGCTTGAATTCGTTTCTGTAAATGGTTTCTTCTCTTTTCAGGAACCCATGGATACTTCCACTTTCCTGACTAACACCACAATATATTTCTCCCAGCCAGGTTATCGTTCCTTCTCTGGTCGGCTGTGGTACACTTTAAAAATCAGAATTCTTCTATTTCATAGAAAAAATATAATAATGTCAGAAGGCTAAGGAAGCTATGGGAAGAGTGACACTGATGTGTTTTCCAGCTCCTTCCTTTTCTCATTGTAATGATTCAGACTCCATTTTTTGCTGATTGACTTCTGTGATTTTTTTAAAGCCCACCCCTCCCTCTTTCCCTTCTTTCCCATATCTGAGCAAACTAATAAAAAAGTCTGAGGGCTCCCTCCTTTTATGCCAGCAGGGGATTCAAACTGCAAAGGCCCCAGCTTGTACATGGGAATTCTCAACCTGGCCTTAACTCTTGAAGACAATAAAAACCACAAGCCAGTTTCATTTCCTTACTCTTCCAAACCATATATAGATAAGTTTTGGAGGCATTCCCTGGTTTTCACAGAATGATCATTGTGTAAGTAATAAAGCTTCTGGTATTTTCTTAGTATGTGTGTGGCCTCATAAGTCTTGTTATCAACCAAATTTTGCATAGGAGTTCATCCAGTGACAACAGGGTGGCTTCAGTGAAAATTTTCCATTCTGCTTCATATTCTTTCCTAAATTAGCATCTGTTTCAATTGAAAGGAACAGCCCTGACATTTTCAGGGGAAGGAATGAGAATGAGCACTAAATAAAGGAGAGGAAAGGCAAGGAGAGGCCCACAGTATACCAGACTCTGATAGGTAGGCAGAAAGAGGGAACTCTTAGGATCTTGGATATTTATAAACATATGCCTGAAGGATATTCCTTACAATCATTAAAAAAATATCTTGCCAAGAAATAGAATTTGCTTAGGCTTATTGTATTAGTTTGTTAGGATTGCTGTAACAAAGCACCACAAAATGGGTCCCTTAAACAACAGAAATTTTTGTTTCACATTCTAACCTCTAGATGCTAGGGGTTAGAGATAAAAGTATCAACCAGTTTGATTCCTTCTGAAGGAAGTAATGAAAGATTCGGTTCTAGCCCTTTATCCTTGACTCACAGAAAGGAATTCTTCTTCCTCTGTATTCACATCATCTTCCCTCTGTCCCTTTGTCTGTATCTAAATTTCCCCTTCTGAGATCTACTATCAAGATGGTGGTGTAGGCAGATTCAGAACTCATCTCCTCCCACAGACACACCAAATTTACAACTGCTCTTGGAATAATTACCCTTGAGAGAGAATTGGAAACTGGATAAAAAGAACTCCCACAACAAGGGACAGTGCTGACTGAGGTGGAAGAGGCAAAAATTCCTTTCTGGGGAGGAAAAAAGCCACCTTCTAGCCACCTTCACAGCCAGCTGGGAGCAATCTTAAGGTACAGAGCCTTTCCTGGAGGAGTAGGGGATCTGGTGGAGGAATTTTGCCACAATAAGCAGCTTTTGAACTCAGCATAATCAAGATGAATGACATAATATCAGGTTTTGCAGGCTATTGACAAGAGCAGGGAATACCCACAGAAAAGCTACTGGACACAAGGGGGAAAAAAGCCTGCTCTTAAAGGTCCCACACACAAATTCACCCTTTTTGGAAAGCAACTTAAAATCACCAGAAAGAAAGGGGCAAAGTCTCTTGGTGAAAAGACTCGCTTGATAGGCTCTAGGTACATCTCAGTGAGAAGTGAGACCTCCCCAGCCTGGGATCACCTCCCCAGGGACTGAGACATTGGCAGCAGCTATTATTGTGACCTAGTATAGGCATGCTGACACAGACGCTGGCAGACACTCTTGGAGTGCTTCCACTGTCCTGTTAGCCCAGGGGTCTGCCCTGCCCACTACAGCACTGATTTAATCTAACTCAGCCAGAGCAGACAGCCTTCCCTAAGGACTGACCCCACCAAATAGCAAGCCCTTGGGCTACTTGTGGGCCTGCATAGCTGCAGTGTTTAGGACCTCCACAGCAGAAGAATGGGCCTGCCTCTGTGGGGCACAGTGTGCATGAGGGGTGGGTCTCCATTGGAGGAGTGTGTGGGACCTCTGCAGCAGGGTAACTGGGTCCACATCAATGAGTTGGGGTGTGTAAATGGGGCAGGACTGTGTTGACAGAGTGTGTGGTCCTGCAGCTATGGGGCTTGTCAGGTCCAGCAGACTTGTGCTTCACAAAAAGCCACATAGGGTATTGAACCCAACCTCCAAAGCCTGAAGCAACTGAGTGCCCTCATGCTTGGGGCCAGCAACACTCAGCTACAATCCTGAAAGAGCTGACAACAGCCTTACAGCCCAGAGGTCTAAAGCAATTGTAAGCCCCTGAGCCTAGTAACCAGCCACACTGGAGGACAACTCACTTAACAGAAAATCTTCAAAAGGAATATGCTATTAAAACTTGCAGCCACCTGTGCTGGGGCTCCCCAGGCCTGATAAAGTGACTGAAGGTACCATAGCAGCCACACACAGCTGAACATTATGGGAGAGGGGTAAAAGGGTGGAGCTTTTAGCAAGAGCTCAAATTAAAGAGACCATCAACTTAATACAGACTGTTATATCCATAGGTTAATATATATGAACCTCATGGTAATCACAAACCAGAAACCTATGATAAATACACAAAAACTTAAGAGAAAGGAAGCCAAACATAATACTAAAGAAAGGCATCAAACCATAAAAGAAGAGAACAAGAGGAGAAGAAAGGAACGGAGAAGAACTGATAAAGCATCCAGAAAAAACAAGCAACAAAATGGCAGGAAGTACATTCTTATCAATAGTTGCTTTAAATGTCAACGGACTAAATGCTCCAATCAAAAGGCATAGGGTGGCCGGTTGGATAAGAAAATAAGACCCATCTATATGCTGCGTACAAGAAACACACCTCAAAGCTATAGACACTCACAAACTCAAAGGGAAGGCATGGAAAAGGTACTCCATTCAAATGGCAATGAAAGAAAGCTGGGATAACAATACTTAGACAAAATAGACTGTGAAACAAAAACAGTAACAAGAGACAAAGAAGGGCACTACCTAATGATAAAGGGAACATTCCTACAGGATAATATTCCACTTGTAAATATCTACACACACAACAGAGGAGCACCTAAATATATAAAGCAATTATTAATAGACATAAATGGAGAAATAAATAGCAACAAAATGATAGTAGGGGATTTTAACACTCCACTTACACCAATGGATAGATCATCCAAATGGAAGATCAATAAGGAAACATTGGCCTTAGATGACACATTAGACCAGATGGGTTTAGTAGATATACACAGAACATTCCATCCAAAAACCGCAGAATATACATTCATTTCAAATGCACCTGGAATGTTCTTCAAGATAGTTCACATATTAGGCCACAAAACAAGTCTCAATAAATGTAAGAAAATTGAAATAATAACACATCATTTCTGACCACAACAATATGAAAGTAGAAATCAACTACTGAAAGAAAACTGGAAAAAGCACAAATATGTGGGGAAGGAAAATGTTACTGATGTTCAATATCACTAATTCTTAGGGAAATGCAAATCAAAACTACAATGAGATATCACCTCACACCTATCAGAATGTGTATAATTAACAAGACAAGAAATAACAAGCATTGCAGAGGATGTGGAGAAAAGGGAACTCTGATACACTGCTGGTGGCAGTACTAACTGGGGCAGCCGCTATGGAAAAAAGTATGAAGATTGTTCAGAAAACTAAGAATAGAACTACCATATGATCCAACTATTCCACTGCTGAGTATACATTTATATTTTTTTGGTCAGGAAGATTGTCCCTGAGCTAACATCTGTGACAATGTGCCTCTATTTTGTATATGGGGTACTGCCACAGCATGGCTTGATGAGCAATGTGCAGGTCCGTGCCTGGGGTCTTAACCCACAAACCCCAGGTCACTGAAGTAGAGCATGCAAACTTAACCACCATGCCACCAGACCAGCCCATCCAATGCTGGGCTTTATCCAAGGAACAGGAAAACGTGAATGCGTAAAGATACATGCACCTCTACGTTCATTGCATCATTATTCACAATAGCCAAGACTTAGAAGCAACCTAGGTGCCCATCAAGGGACAAAGGGATAAAGAAGATGTAGTATATATACATAATGGAATACTGCTTAGTCATAAAAAAAGATAAAATTTTGCCATTTGTGACAACACGGATGGATATTAAGGGTATTATACTAAGTGAAATAAGTTGGAGGGAGAAAGTCAAATAGCATATGATCTCATTTATAAATAGAAGATAAAAAACAACAACAAATAAACACATAGAGATGGAGATTATATTGGTGGTTACCAGAGGGGAAGGAGGGAAGGAAGAGGGACAAAGAGGTGATTAGGCAGGTGCATGTGGTGATGGATTGTAATTAGTCTTTGGGTGATGAACATGATGTAATCTACACAGAAATCAAAACATATTATGATATATACCTGAAATTAACATAATGTTATAAACCAATGTTACTGCAATAAAAAATAAATTTCTACTTCTTATAAGGACACCAGTCATATTGTATTAGGGCCCACCCTAGTCAACTCACTTTGACTTGATTACCTCTGTAAAACCCTTATCTCCAAATAAGGTCACATTCTGAGGTACTGGAGTAAGTACTTCAACATATGAACAGGGAGGACACAATTCAACCCATATCGTACATCTACTAATTTTCTCCAATCTGGATTATAAAATATTGTGTAACCAGATTGTTTAATATGTTCTCATTATCCACCTTAGCGATTACTGTAGTTTAAAGGGGATTACTACACAGACCTCATTAGATTCTATAGGTCTATTTCTTGTCCATCATAACCCCAAATGTTTCCTTTTCTTTCTTCACAAATTTTTATAATCATTTATTAGGTTGGAAATGAAAAAGATTATCTACCTTGCCAATATGATTGACAAATCGATTGCCTTCATGAGATTACTATGATCTGCTTTTTCTCCCCTCACTATTCAATAAGAGAAAACCTAATATTTTTGCACCTCTATTTTCATTTGCAATCCTCAGATATATTGTATAATTTAATTATTACAAAAGCTTGTGATTATTGGAGGGATAGTTTTCTTCTTAAGAGTAAAAAGAAACTCAGAGAGGATAAGAAACTCTTCTAAGGTGGAATATATAGTGTATATCAGAATTGAGATTCAAACTCAATTCAACAATTATTTATAATGACTTAGTAATAATTCTAGGCCCTGGCAACAAAAGTGGAAAAAGAAAAAACTATAAAATGGAGCTTACAGTGTGTTCTGGGCACTGTCATGAGATATGAACAAAGTTCACATAGTAGGTATAAGAATTGGCAATAGAAGTAAACAAAGTACAGCCAAAAATATTAACATGGTATTGGGATGTGCTAAATGTCAAAAAAAAAAAAAAAAAATGTAAGATAAAGGAATAGGGAATAGGAAGTACTATTATCAATGAGACTGGAATTGTTGTCTAAGGCCAGGGGAAATTGCTAAAAGGAACATAATTTTTTCTTTTAAATAAAATGGAAGGCAAGTCAAGAAAAAATATACAAAGACTATGAAAATTCTTTTGAGGACATGGAATTTAAGCAGGGCCTCAATGGAGTGTGAATTGTGTGGAGTTTGCATTTGTAGAAAAGCTTTGGAGGCTGAAGGAGGCGCCAATGAAAAGCCCTAAGAAGAGGGAATGATTTACCAATTGCTGAAAACCAGCAAGACTTTCCTGAGTAGAGCAGAACAAGCAGGAGAAAAAGAGTGACAGGAGTCAAAGGAGTCAGATGATGATGATCCGCGAATGCTTCGGGATGGTTTTGGAGATTATTCACAGTGTGATGGGGTGCTATCTGCTTTGATTTAGGGACTCATCCTTGATACGCAACAAGGACACCAAAGTAACTCCAGAGCACAAGTAAGGAAGCAAGACTTAGTTTCACTAGAACAAATCCAGGCAGGAAAAGATGATGTCAGGTGCTATGTAATAGCAGCACAAGTGGTAGAAAGGAGCTGAGTTGAGGACACAATTTCTTGTTACGGCAACAGGATATGTATTTGGACTGAATTTGAGGCAGGGCAGGAAAACAAGAGTCAAGGTGGACCTATGTTTTTACCCAAGCAATGGATAAATCATGTAACTATATTCTATGGTGGGGAACACTGGAGCAGGAGCAGATTTGGAGTGAAATTTTAAAAATTGTTTTAGTTATGTTAAAATCGCCTAGGAGGTGAGTGTAAAGGAAGAAAAGAAGAGCTTAGAAAACTGAGCCCTGGGGTTCTTCAACATTCACTGTTTGGAAAGAGACAAGACAGTCAGCAAAGATACTGAGATAAAACTGGCAGTGAAGGACAAAGAAAACCTGAAGAGCATGATGTCTTAGAAACCAAGAGAAGAAAATATTTCAAGACAGAGAGAATGATCAACTCAGAACGGACCTTGGGATGCAGAAACCTAGGGGTGACTGGTGACGCTGATGAAAGAAATTTTTGTGGAGTGATAAGCAAAAGTATCTGATTGGGATGGGTTCGAGATAGAATTTCTAGGGAAGACCTTGGTGCTACAGTGATACAACTATTTTCAGGAGAATTATAGAAATGAGTGATTTACAGTGAGAGATCAGGTCAATGTTATTTTTTGTTTTTTAACATGAAAGATACTAGAACATGTTCAATGGTTCAGTAAATGGGGGAAAAGATGATGCATAGGGCGAAAGAAATGATCACATTAGTCAAATACTTGATTAGGAGAAAATGTTGAAATCACTTGCTTGGGTCGGGCTTGGTCTTAGGCAACAGCAGGAATGACTAATCCACCACCATAGGCAAGGCCAAGTATACCACAAAGCTGCACGAGTTTTCATAGATTTGTGACAAATAGATGTGAAAAATTTCCTTTGATTGTTCTATTTTTCTAGTAAAATCAGAAGTAAGGTCAATGGTCAATATATGGAGGAAAAAGCAGAAACGATTTTTTTGTCTTGAGAAAGGGGATGAAATATAAAAAGGTCAATAAAAGGAGAGTTTTCAGAGAGTAGGAAAGTGAATTAACTATAGAGAAACACAGTGGGACTTTTGGATGCCTTTTGTCAATCTGCTTCAGGCTTTCAGCAATATACTTGAAATGATTCCTGCCAGCAGAATTTTGTTTCTTTTCAGCCATGTTCACTTGGTCATGTGTGGTTACAAAGTAACTGGAAAATGGAAAGATGGATGCCAACAGAATTTGTTTTGTTTTGTTTTTAAAGTAAATAAATACAGGAAGAAGGGAGCAAGGAATTCAATGATGTAAACAAGAAATTAGTACAAGGATAGGTCTTGGAAACTGAGTAAGAGATGAAGGGAGGTTATGGGAAGAGGGTATGGGCAGGGACCAATCGGTAGGGCTAATAGATTGCTGGTGTCAGTAGGGGAAAAACGTTTTGGAATGGGATGCCAGAGTGAGAGACCTTGAATATTTAAGAGTCGTGGTCAGAGATCATGTGCTTGTACCTTAAATTTTGGAGGTGATACAGTTAATGTTGTGATCTAAGTTATGCCTGTGGAATTGAAAGCTGTGATGGGATAAAAGGAAATACCTTTGGAGGTGAGTTAATGAAGGAATTGGAAGTCCAGAACGTTAGATGAATTATTCAAATGAATACTTTAATAACTATGAATTATGAGTTCTTCTGGCAGTAGCATACTAGGTTGTGTCAGACTGGTTCTTCTGTTGAGAATACAGAGAAAAGTTTAGAAAAAATATTTTAAAAGTCTGTTTGAATACTTCAGACAGCTTTCAAGGCAGTGAGAATTCGCAGGGGCAAAATCAATGAATATGGGAAAGCCCATGGTGTCACTTTTCCCTCTTATACAACTGCCAATTCAGGTTGCACACTTTCAAGGTGCATTGCTGTTACCCTCTTTCCCCCAAGCAAAACTGAAACAATACCAATCAATGTGAAAGGATGAGCTAACAATTGACTTGCTCTCAAATTGCATGCCTATGACTACTTTTTATCAAAAAGTTATTTCTAGCAATCAAAGCATTGCAGTAATTAATTATTTTCACATATATGATTGATGGTCCTCAAATATTTGCTTGTCTCTTTCCTTTTTTATTGAAGTAAAATTCATATAACATATAATTCACCATTTTAGTGTTTTTAAACTGTGCAACTCATTAAGTACATTTACAGTGTTGTGCAAGGATCCCTACTATCTAGTTCCAGAATATTTTCATTACCCCAAAAGGAAACCCCTGTGCACTAAGCATTCTCTCTTTATCCCCCCTCCCTGCAGCCACTGACAACATGCAATCTGCTTTCTGTCTCTATGGATTTGCCTATTCTGGATATTTCGTATCAATGTAATTACACGCTACGTGGCTTTTTACGTCTGGCTTCCTGCCCTATGTGGCATAGTGTTTCCTGGTCCATACACACCGTAGCATGCATCTGTGCTCTCTTCCTTTTTATGGCTGCAAAATATCCATTATATGGAGTCTTAGTCTGCTTCAGGTGCCATTACAAAATACCATAAACCAGGTGGCTTTAAAAACAGAAATTCATTTTCTCACACTTCTGGGGACTGGAAAGTCCAAGATAAGTTTCCGGCAGGGTTCAGTTTCTGTCTTTCTGGCTAGCAGAGAGCGCACTTCTCCCCATCTCCTCACACGACCTTTCCTCCTCTGCATTTGCAGACAGAGAGAGAGAGAGAAAAATCTTTCTTCCTAGTCCTCAAAGGCCACCAGTCCTATCAGATTAGGACCCTACCCTTATGACCTCATTTAACCTTAATTACCTCCTAAAAGCCCTGTCTCCAATTACAGTTACATTGGTGGTTAAGGTTTCAACATATGAATTTTGGGGAGACATAATTCAGTCCATAACACATGGATATACCACATTTTGTTTATCCACTCATCTGTTGGTAGACATTTGGCTTGTTTTCACCTTTTGGCTGTTGTGAATAGGGTTTCTATGAACATTTGTTTATAAGTTTTTTTGTTTAAACACCTCCTTTTAATTCTTTTGTGTACATGCAAAGGAGTAGACTTGCTGAGCCTTATGGTAATTCTATTTTAACTTATTGAGAAATCACCAAACTGTTTTCATAGGGACTGTGCCATTTTATAAAGCCCCTAGTGATGTACCAGGCTTCCAATTTCCACATATCCTCCCTCGCCAGCATTAGTAATTTTCTGTTTGTTTTTTTTTTTTCCAATTCTAGCAGTCCTATTCAGTGTGAAGCGGCATCTTATTGTGGTTTTGATTTGCATTTCCTAGTAATTAATGCTATTGAGTATCTTTTTATGTGCTTATTGATAATTTGTATATCTTCTCTGGAAAAATGTCTATTCAAATTCTTTGCCCACTTTTTATTTGAGTCATTTGTTGTTTTGTTGAATTATAGGAGTTCTTTATATATATTCTGGATATTAAATCCTTACCAGATATATAACTTACAAATATTTACTTCCATTCTGTAGATTGTCTTTTCACTTTCTTGACAATATTATTTGATGCACAAAAGTTTTTAATTTTGATGAAGTCAAATTTATCTTTTTTCCTTTTTTTCTCATGCTTTTGGTATCATATCTAAGAATCCATTGCCAAATCTGTCATGAAGATTACTTACATGTTTTCTTCTAATAATTTTATAGTTTCAGTTAAATCTTGCATTTAGGTTTTTGGTTCATTTTGAGTTAATTTTCATATATGCTGTGAGGTACGGGTCTAACTTCATTCTTTTGCTTGTAGATATCCAGTTACCTTGTTTATATTGGTTGAAAGGACTGTTTTTCTCCAGTGAATATTCTTTGCACCCTTGTCAAAAATGCATTGGCTCTGGATGTTTGGATTTACTTCTGAACTTTCAATTCTATTCCATTGGCCTATATGCCTAATTTTACGCCAGTACCACCCTGTTTTGATTATGGTAGCTTTGTAGTAAGTTTTGTATTTGAGAAATGTGAGTCCTCCTACTTTGCTCTTTTCCAAAATCATTTTGGCTATTAGGGCTCCCTGCCATTCATAGATGAATTCTAGGACTAGCTTTTCTATTTCAGCATTGGAATTTTCATAGGGATTGCATTGTATCTGTAGATTTCTTTGAGTAATATGGCCATTTTAACAAAATTAAGTCTTCCAATCCATGAATACATAATATCTTTCCATTTATTTGTGTCTTCCTTAATTTCTGTCAGCAATGTTATATAGTTTTCAGTGTGCATCATCTCCCAGGTTAAATTGATTCCTAAGTAATTTACTGTTTTGGATGGTATCATAAATTGAATTTCTTTCTTAATTTCTTTTTCATATTGTTCATTGCTGGTGTATAAAAACACAACTGATTTTGTATGTTGATCTTGCGACTTTGCTAAATTTGTTTATAAATGTTAATAGTTTGTGTGTGAGTGTGCGTGTGTGTGTGATTTTTTCAGGATTTTACATATACACATATATATGTGTATACGTATATATGTGGGTACATATATACACATGCACACATATATAATCATACATGATCATGTTAGTGAATAGAGACAGTTTAATTTCTTTCTTTTCAATTTGGATGCTTTTCAATTTCTTTTTCTTGCATAATATGCTGACTATAACTTTTAATACATTGTTGAATAGCTATAGTGACAGTAAATGTACTTTCTTCTTCCAGATCAAATGAGGCAAGCTTTCATCTTTTCACCTTTACATGTGATATTAGCTGTGGATTTTTCATAAATGTCTTATCATGGTTAGGAAGTTCCCTCCTATTCCTAGTTTTCTGAGTGTTTTTATCATGAAAGGGTGTGAGATCTTATCAAATGCTTTTCCTGCATAAATTGTGACAATCATGTTGGTTTCCTTTAATTTGTTCTCACAATGTGGTATATAACGCTGATTAGTTTCATATGTTGAATCACCCTCACATTTCTATTTGGTCATGGTGTATAATCATTTTATTATGTTGTTTTGATTTGTTAATATTTTGTTGAGGGTTTTTTTATCTGTGTTCATATGAGATATTGGTATGTAGTTTTCTTTACCTGTGACACATTAGAATTGTCTTTAGTATCAGGGTAAAGCTGGCCTCATAGGATGAGTTAGGAAATATTCCCTCCTCTTCTGTTTCCTGGAAGAGTTGGAAAAGGACTGATGTTAATTCTTTACTAAATGCTTGAAAGAATTCACCAGTGAAGCTATTTGGTCCTGGGCTTTTCTTTATTGGGAAGCTATTGATTACTGATGTATCTATTGATTTGTTATAGTTTTGTTCAGATTTCCATGTCTTCATCAGTCAGTTTTGGTAGCCTCATTATTCTTTGACATTTGTTTGCTAGGACAAATTCTTCTCTTTTAAATAATTTTTAATTATGTACTTTGCCTACATAGAGGATGAGAAAATTTATGTAGTTTTTCTTTTCCCTTTCTCAGTCCAAGTATCTTACACATACTGCTCAAACTCAGTCTCTTTTCAGAGATGGGAAAGCTCCTGCAATTAATTATGCTCAAATGACTCAAACTCAAATCTCAGACTTTATATTTAATGTTTCAACATCACTTACATTTCTGAGTGTATTTCGGAGAGGGATATCAAGGGATAGCAAACTGAGAGCTTCCCGAACATTCCAAACCAGAAGATAACAACAAATAATCTTAGATATTCCAGTGATTGGGTAATACATATACAAACCGAGAAAATACCAAAAAAAAGGTACTGTATATGCATATGTGTATATACACACATATTGTGCCCTTATATGTATGCATATATATAATTATGTGTGTACATATATATAATCTCTAAAGCTATATTGTCCTGAATATGTCCAATATTGTGTAATCTCAGAAGGTAAGCAGCATCTGGCCTGCTTAGTACATGCATGGAAAACCACTTGAAATACTAGGCACTGTATGCTTTTGCCTCCTATCAGCCAGTCATCCCTCTGTTTTCTTACCATCTCCACTTCCATCAGGCCTCATGGCTCCCTTCAAATACCTCCTGCCAACTCTGCCTCTGCCCACCATCATCTCAATCTCCATCACCATCTCCAGCCCACTGTGGCCCTGACAGGCAGCAGCATCCTAGCCCTTCAACTTTGCAGCCCTATACCCAGAACCAACCAGAAGTGGAGAGGAACTGACTCCATAGGCAAGGATATACATAACATAATATAATAAATGTAATATGTATATTTTGGATATATAAGATATATATATATTTATAGTATAGTATTATTAAGAAAATCTTGATATATATTTGAAAATTAATATATATTTTAAAATATATGTTTATTATGCATAAAGATTTGTGCACCACTTGAAATCACTTCCTGTTACCAGGCTAGACACTAGGTTAAAAATCAGAGAAAAACATCAATTATTGTTTTGTCACTGTTAAGTATAACTGCTACATTAACACACCCGGTTTTGTACATGAGGATATAGAAAGCTATTTTTATGATTTTCAGGGATAATCACCATCATGTTACTCTTTCGATTCACCAGCCCCTCCCCTCAAGCATGTATAAATTCAGAGTATCCACAACACAAAACACACGTTGAAATTCTGGTCTTAGTTGCTCAGAGTTCTGAATTATACAAATGTTTGTGTTTCATTTGATATTAAAATCACGAAATATTTAAAAACATAAATGTAATTTTTGCATTTGATTAATTTTATCTTGTTTCTATAGAGCAAGTGCTCTCTGGTGTAGTTCTGAGAAGTCATCTTTGAATGTACTCTCAAATTGATAAAAGAATTCATTTTATTGGACAATCAAGATGAACTAACATTAATTAGCTAATAGTTCATAAATTTGGACTATTTTTTGTAAAATGATACTCACATTTATAAAATATATGTAGTTTACATTTTTCTATTCATAATAACATTGCCTTAGACTAAAAACAATACACTCATGCATGCTTGTGTCATGCATGTCATTTATTATTTGGAAAGTGAGCACAATTTTATTTACTTTTTGGAAATATTATTACCATTGCATGTTTCACTTTATAAAATAGAATTCTAAAGAGAGAATCATAAGTAAATAGTCTTTTATACAGTTATTAAATAGTCCTTAAATTTTATATTTCTTTAGAAAAAAGCCTGGTGGTTTTCTCATTCTAAGCTGTGAATTATTTTCCAAAATTCTTAAAATAAAGATTACAAGATTTATTTCATATAGATATGTGCATATGTATATGTATAAAATATGACATAGAGTTGGAAAAATGATAATAAGACTAGTGGATCTATATAAATTACCAAGAAGATTGTATGGGTTAGGACGCAATCAGATTGCAATGAATATTTAAAATTATACTGTTAAAGATGTCTTCTTATTGTAATTTTATAGATGAGTATAGTAGTTTCTTGTAACCGCTGCAACAAATTACCACAGCTATGGTGACTTAAAACAAGAGTAATTTATTCTTCCACAGTTCTTCAGGACGGAAGTCCGAAATCAGTTTCACTGAGCCGAAGTCAATTTATCACCAGGGCCACACTCCCTCTCCTCTTCCAGCTTCTGGGGGCTGCCAACATTCCTTGACTCCTGGCTGCATCACTGTAATTCTGTCTCTATAGGTCACATTGCCTCCTCTTGGTATCACCAGGATAATCTTCTCATTTCAAGACCTTTAATTTAATTGCATCTGCAACATCTTTTGTTGTTTTTGTTACCATCCCTGCCTGTTCCTTGAGCCTTTCCCCTAACAACCAGCCTCAGGGCATTGCACTCTCTTTCTGACCCAGCCCAAGGGCCAGCACCTTGTCTTGGGGGAGCGGACCTCTTCACCCAAGCCCCACCATCAGGAAATGTTCCCTTCTTTTAAACACCATTGGGGGATGGCCAGGGGCCAGGGCCTGGTCTGGGTGAATAGAGTGTGAGATTTCCCAGGCAAACAGGACCGTGGCTGGACTCTCAGGGTGTGCTTTGTGTCTTCAGTGTAGAGAAGTATGTGAGTTCTGATGGAAGGACAGAGGGAGGATGGGCTGAGCATCATGGGGTCTCAGAGGTGACAAAATCAGGCCTCAGAACCTGCCTCCATGACTACCCTTCCCAGACTCGTTAGTAGGACGAGCTGGCTCTCCCCACCTATCAAGCAAACCCCAATCCTTACCAAAGCCTCTCGCCCGACCGTTCCAGTCAGAGTCCCATCTAGCTGCTGCTGGCCCTACGGGCCCAGGCAGATGTGAGGCTCTAGCCCAGCTGAGGTGCAGGGCAGGAATGCCCATGGCCAGGTGGGGGAGTGAATTGCACATGCACCTGACTTCCAGAAGGCCCAGGTCCCCCACTGCCCAGGCTTCTGCAGCAAACTCCCAGGGCATCAATCTGCCATCTGCCAAGGTCCAAGGCCACAGCAACCCATGATTGCAACCTCTTTCCTAATAAGGTAACATTTGCAGGATCCAAAGATTAGAATGTGGATATATCTTTGGGAGGCATTAACAGCTTAGCACAATGAAGAAATCAAATTACAGCAAATTATTCTGTCCATGATCACATAGCCAGCAAACGACCTGGCCAGGATCAGCTCCCGGATGATCCTCAAGACTTATCTCTCTCTCAAGCACTATATTGTAAACCTAAAGAAAACATAAATCTCTGTTTAGTTTACTAATATTTTCTCAGCACTTAGCTATGCATGATGCATAATACATGTTAAATAAATTCTTTTTTGTTAGCTATTCAGATAATTTTGGTTTTTATCTAACATATTTCTCTAAATTCATTGGATGAAAGTTGCATTGTTTAGTTATTTGCTTTAATTCTTTTGAACAGAAAAGATGTGTAAAATTAAGACTAGACTATGTACTTGGTTTTGTCTAAACCCAAGTTTTTGCTAAACTTGATCTTGTCAGCTAACACTGTTATTTCACTTATAGGAAATTAAAGCTCGCAGAAAAGTATTTGTACAACTGCGCCAGAAAAGAAAATCATGTAAAGCAGAACCAGAACACAAATCTACTGAAGACTCATAATTTTTCTACTATGCTACACTGCCAAAGGTTGCACGTTTACTTTGATTTCATAGTTAAAGCTCTATTGGCTTTCTTTCTTTTTATTTTAGCCGTAATACCTCTCTTGGTAGAGATTCAAGTTTTCATAGTCCTCTAAATTTCTAAAATGATAAATTATGTTTTTCGAGACAGAAATTTTAAAAAATGATAGTGATTTGGGTGGGAAATAAACTACTGAAACATACAAAGAGCATTGTTCTACGACCTAAGAATCTTGGTTTTCAGGCCGAAAGTAACACACTGACACTCTAAAAAGTGGTTTTGTATACTTTTTAATTATAAAAAAAATGTGGGTGGTAGATAATTTACAAAATATAGTGGTTATTACCTTAGTTCACCGTTACATATTCGATTTCCTGATTTATTAAACTTAGAGAGTACTGATTGACTCCCTATTTATGAAAGATAAGGAATTAATAAACTCTCATAAACTTTCTGCCTTCTTATTCTCAATTTTTTGCTATGTTTTTTCATTTCTTCTAGTTATAATGATATACCAAATTCTTTTAGTGCTCACGTTCCTAATACAAAATAATCACTTAAGCCTCCAGCTCTCATTCCAACCAATACAGATACACTTTATTTTTCTATTACATTTATAATAACTTGCTGTATTTTTTTCTTTTACAGTTATGAGGGATTCTGGAACACTTAATAACATAGAGTTATATATTTAATGAAGTAACTTTTGTGAATTCAACTAGAAAATAACTTCATATATTATAGATATTTGGAGAAAAAATTCTTTTTTCATCCTTGGTTGCTCCCTCACTCATGGTTTCAGCATATCAAGAGCTGCTTTTGGCGAGGCTCACTGCTAACTTATTTAAAAGATCATCCTTCCCAAAGGGATTTGTTACATATTTTGTGTGAGTGGCTTTTGTTACTGTCCCAGCCGAAGTTCTGGGACACTTTGTATGCATTATCTCTTTCATCATCACAGTAAGTGTGACATTCCTTATGTATTTTATAAAGTGGAGGAAACTTTGGTTGATTGAGTTACCCAAATTCACCTCATTGGTAAGAAACAGAGCTAAGATTAGAGCCCAGATTTTTGAACTCTAAAGCCTTTGCTCTTAACCTATTCACTACAGTGCATGGTCTATAAAAAAAAAAAAAAAAAGAAAACAGAAGAAACTGCTATTGCAATTTTATTTAGAAAAGTAGCTAGAGGCACACTGTAGATCTGAAAAATACGTTTTCAGGTAATTGTTAAAAGGGTGAGGGTTATCATCCCCACCATTTTTTTTTCTATTTTGACCATTTTCAACATCAAAGTATAAATGTGATACATGCTTTTGGAGCAAGTTAAATAATAGGATGATGTATAAATAAAGACATATTTTCTCTCTGTCTCCTTGTGTTTAACTTCATCCCAATTACATAGAGTTCACCAAGGTTACTGATCTTGTGTAATCCTCTCAACTTTCTATTTGTTCTTGTAGACTTATACAGTGTGTATGCAAGCATTGCATAATACAGTTTACTCGTTACTCAGCAAGGTTTTTAGAATATAGAATAGATATTCCCACAAAATAATTTTACATCACATGCACAGATGCATAAAATTTTAAATAAAAGATAACCTAAAACATGTAGGGGATCAGCACATCATTCATATCCTTCTGAAGTCTTCCTGCTGAGTTGACTGCCCAAGAGTTCAAGCAATCAGAAAATGACCTTTTCTGAAGTTTACCCAAGCCTATTGCATGACAAAGGCTTCCAACAAATTTCCACATCTATTCACTATTAGATATGGAAAATAAATACTCAGCATACCAAGTACAAAAAAAATTTTCAGTATATGCTACTAAAATAGACATTTGTCCATGTCATACTTAATAGTGCACCATTAGACGACACCATTTAAAATCAGAAACATGAAACAAGGCAATAACACTTGCTAGAATAATTTCTTTTTTTCTTTTCTTTTTTTTTTTTGAGGAAGATAAGCCTGAGCTAACTGCTGCCAATCCTCCTCTTTTGGCTGAGGAAGACTGGCCCTGAGCTAACATCCATACCCATCTTCCTCTGCTTTATATGTGGGACGCCTACCACAGCATAGTGTGCTAAGCAGTGCCATATCCGCACCCAGGATCCGAACCAGTGCACCCCGGGCCACCAAGAAGTGGAAGGTGTGCATTTAACCGCTGTGCCACCGGACTGGCCCTGCTAGAATAATTTCTATTCAGCACTATACTGGGGTGCTGAGGCAGTACATTAAGATAATGTGAGATACAAAGTTTAGAAAGGAAAAATAATCCCATTATTTATAGACAGTATGAATATCCATATAGAAAACTCCAGGGCTCCTTCAGAGAATTTATTTGAATTAATATGATTTCAACAAAGTTCTTGGATACAAGCTTAATGTGCAGAAATAAATTCCACTTCAATATAACAGCAACCAGAGACAAAAATAAAAATTTTTAGAAAAGAATAGTAGCAAACCATAAGGAATCTCAGTAAGATCCCTCTATGAAATCCGTAACTGCATATACTCGTGGAGTCTAGTCAATTGTCCAACCCATGAAATGTAGTTGGTGTAGTTGGCAGAACTTTTAAACTGATGTCTGTCTCTCAGATTTAGATAACAGTTAAAGATCTGTTTAGGAAAAAGAAAGATGAGGAACGGGGGGAGGTGAGGCTGCTTCCACATTGACTTCCCAGCTGTCCATGAGGTGAGGTAGTGCTCTCATCATCGAGGGCAATAAAAGCATAGTGATGAGACTTGGAGTGGGCAGATCCAAGGTGGAGAAAATTGATAAGGAGATTACAAAGAAAATTAAATAGAAGGTAAGTAAATAAAGAATGTAGCTACCTGGGTGCTTTTGTTTGTTCTAGCAAAAATGAAAATAAATGAGAAACGTTTCAAGGCTGTTAGAACTCCCAGGATATGGATGATGTTTCAGTCTATAAATGGGAGGGACGCAACACAAAAGGGAGTTAGGCAGATATCTGCTTTGATTGGAATGTGGTCCCTGTCTTATAAATAATCAGTAAAAGACTGTACAAACCCCAGGAACAGAGAATGAAGAGACCGCCAAAACATGGGGATATGTAGTCAGTTATGTTTCTTGGCTCAACCTTACCCAAATGTCTTATTGGAATAAGAATGATGCTCACATGTGAGGCTTCTCTTACCTAAATCATGGAGAAATGGAAAGGCATGTACACTCTCATTTCTGCTTATATTTGGCGTGCTGGATAATAAAATCACCCAGGGCAACTCAAGTGGTTAATGTGAACGTATATACGAAACGGAAAGGTATCAAGAAATTCTAGAATTAATTAAGGATATATTAGATATATGTACATTAATACCCAAAAAATACCCTGTTATTAGCTAGTATGGCCTGTGAGAAAAGCTGATGGATGCTGGAGATAGGCTTTAGATTATAGAGATTTTAAGGAAATAGCGTTCCTTCATATCATCAGCTGTGCCCAATACGGTATTAATATAAGCTATGCAACAAGCTAAGGGAGATTGGCATTCTGGGATTGATTTTTCTAATGCTTTTCTTTTACTTTCTATTTTGGAATAACACCAAAGCCGATTTGTATTCGTGTGGGATGTACTCCAATACACATTACTGTTCTTCCACAAGGATATTTAAATTTTACAGCCTATTGCCACAAACTGGTAAGAACACACTTAGATTTGATTCAGTTGAAAAGGGCTAATTCATTATTTTTATGGTGTAATGTTGGTATTTCAATCTGAAAACAGAGCTAAGACCAAATTACAAATGCTTGTTAATCATAACACTCACAAAAGATGGCTGATTAACCACAGTACAAGGCAAAGTAAAAATGCTAATGATTTTAGACATGATTTGAAAGGCAGTTGTTGACTGTTACCAGGATTTAGTTGAAATTGCTTCTGTTACACAAGTAATAAAGTTTTTTGAGACCTGAAGTAGCCATGTTCCGGTTATGTCAGAATATCATTCCACCAGGAAGGAAATGCTCAGAGGAACTCCCTAAATAAATGGAAATTATGTGGACAGCTAAGAGTATTCATTGCATACAAACAGACATCTGACTTTACTTCGGGTCCTACATTACATCCCATAGGTGAATGTGATTCTTCCTATAATCATTTATTGGCGCATGTCAAATGAGCAGCATGGTCTGCAGATAGTAGCTCAAGGGTGGACAGCCAGTAGTCAGTCAAGAAATAAGCTATGTTGTGACTGCGTTATAACTGCACTTTAACTTAAGGAGGAAAAGATAAATCTTCTCGATAGGCATACTTAAGAGATGTGTTCCTGATGGCACCACAGGAACTAGATAACGATCATGATAGAGTATGGATTTTTACAGATTTTTGGACAGTAAACGATGCACTGGCAATATTATCTGGAAAATGGATCTTAGATGACTGGAAGATAAAGGAAAGCCTAATATGGGACACCAGGTCATGGAAATCTTAATGAACTTTAGGAGAGGAGAGGTGGGTAAAGTTGGGACATGCACATGAGCATCAAAAGAACATTCATCCATATTCTGAAGATGACTGGAGCCAACAAGTTATTCCTATTTGTTCTTTGAGAGTGACCTCTTATGTATATGGGATGAGCAGCCGCTGAAATGGAGGCATTTAAACAGTGAGCAGGAAGAAACAAAAAACATGCATCCCATTACCTTCAACAGAAGCTTGAAATGTGAATAACAATTTTTTCTATTGTCAATAAGAAAATTAAAGCGTAAAGGCTGCCATAGGCTGTCTACCAAGAGAGTCAGGGCCCCATAGCTTGTAGGCAGATTACATGGGCCTATTAGCCATGGTTCCATGTATTTATGGGTGAATCTTGACTGAGAAAGATATTTATTCTGGATTTTTATGTGTATATCCAGTAACTGAAGCAAACACCTTTAACACAAATAGATATCTAGAACAGAAAATATTGCATTCTGGATCTGTATATTGGATTCTGTGATCAAGAAACTCATGTTACTGCAGGTACCGGGCACTGAAAGGCTAAGCAGCATCATTTGCCATGGATTTATATACTTCACCACCACGAGTTAGTGCCCTGATTTAATACTGAAATGGGCAAATGAAACATCCACTTATTAAATGGAAGGAGTGGTGATAAACAATGAAGAGATATCTTTCTTTGTATGTTTGAATGAATGTGTTGTAAATCATGATACACATGGTACTAAAAGGTGATCAACTTTCAATGGATTGTTAATATGCTGAGGGAAAAGTAGAGCAAAGAGTGTGAGGGATGACACAGGAATTTACATAAATTTCTTCCCTACCTCTAATTTTTTTCTTGCTTTCAGCCTGATCCTGTGGTAACAGGACTTGGGTTGCATTTATGATTTAGAGAGAAAAGATGAATTGCTATCAAAATGCTATGAGAATATCTCTAAATATTATTCTGAATTCCTAAGGTGTGATGGGACAGACTGTTCTTTTCCTCAGTTGTATAAGCTGAATTAGAAGTGTCTGCCTCTATCCTGCCAGTGCATGACTTCATATAAGCTTATATTTCTCCAGTTTATTCCTCATGACCGTCATACAAGCTTACACTTATCCAGTTTAGTCCTTATGACTGGGAACAGATGAAGTGGAAGCATTGGGCAGTCTCACAATGCTATTGGTTCTATGGATAAATCTTCCGGCTGAACCCGATTGTCTTACCCTTAGATGGGAGGTCTGGGTTACAATTATTGACAAATGGAAGGAATGAGAATTAACTGCTGATGGAAAAGGAGTCAATCAGTAAGTTATTAATGCAAAAATGAAAATCTAACAGCATGTTAGTAACTCATGAGAGGTTGAAAGAAAAGAATGATATTGATCTTACTTGTATGTCGCAGATAGCCTTTTTTAAAGTAAATGTGAAAACTGTTGCCTCCTGAATGCACACAAAGGAATTTTTCAGCACTATGATTGGTAGCAAATCCAACATTGGTCAAAATACTCTAAAATAACCATAGGTGAAATTAACGTAGGTCTAAAAGTCTTAGGAAAAGCTGAAACTGCCTTTAATAAGAAGAGCCATACTAACTTATTCACTGGTATTGGCCACCTAGAAGCGATGTTATTTTGGGAGGAAAGGAAAGCTTGCCACCTAGCTTGGATATATAACACAGCTTTAGAAATGCATAAGACAAACTTCACAAATATTTAGACAGTACACTAGGAAACAAATATGGGAAAGAGCATGCACACTGATATGAGTGTTTGTTAAGCATGCTTCTCAGATGCAAACAGAGGTATCTCAAGGACAATGGCCTGGGATTTTGGCAGTGGAAGCACAAGAAATAAATTTGTGGGAGATTAATGATCCCATAGCCTGAGGGAATTCATAAATGTATAATGTAATTTACACAGGTGCTCTCTGAATGCCGAGGTCTTATATATAAACCAAAAAAGAAATGCATCTGATAGTGCAGTTACGAGGAATTGGTAATCTGTTAAAGTGACTCAAATTTTACTAATAGAGGGAAAACAAAAAAGACTTAAAGATAAAGTCTATTGAGAATGCTTATCCGTACAATTTTGTAGTATGAAACAGGGTTTGGTTGAGAGACTAATGGTCCCCTAATCCTTGCAATTTGTAAATATGTCACCTTACATGAAAAAAGGGACTTTGCATATGTGATTAAGAGCACGAACTTTGAGATGGTGATATTATCCCGGATTATCTGGGTGGGACCCATCTAATGACATGAGTCTATAAAAGTGGAGAACTACTTCTGGCTGGGTCAGATAAAGATGAGACTGAAGAAAGAAAAGAAATCTGAAACAAAAGTGGGTCGCAACCTGCCATTGCTAACCTTTAAGATAGAAGAAAGGGACCAGGAGTCAAGGAATGCGGGTGGCCTCAAAAAGTGAGAATGGCCCTAAGCTGATAGCAAGGAAAAAACCCAGGCTCTCAGTCCTGCAACCCTAAGTTGCTAAATTCTACCAATAACCTGAATGAGCAAGGAAAAGGATCCTTACATAGAGCTTCCAGAAAGGAAAACAGCCCTCTCAACAACTTAATTTTAGCGCAGTGGGACTTGTGTCAGACTTCCTATCTGCAGAATTTTAAGATAATAAATTTATATTGTTTTCAGCTACTAAGTGTGTTGTAATTTTTTACTGAGAAATAGAAATGAATACAAGTATATATGGCTATACCTACAAGAGATTTAGAATTCAGAATTAACTGAGACTTGGCCTTCGATATCAATCAATAGATAATATTTGTTATATGGACAGGATGACTTTTGTTGAGAAGGTCAAGAAAATACTACTGTAATTTCAACTGAGTGATTTCATAATGCTCATAGTCCAACTCACAATATATCTCCATTTGGTATAATGCTTGTGCAATTGCTGAGATTAACTTGATTGATTTTAATAACATCTTCAATATACTGATATCAATGACCAAATGTCTTGGGAGACTGAATTTAAAACCTCACAAGATGTTCTTCTTGTGGAAGATAACGAGTCAGAGGAATTAAATTTTGTTAATAATCAGTTAACTGTTCATTGAATCAACTTATTGATTCACTTTATAAAGTTCAACTTTTTGTACCAGAGGAAGATGAGAGAGTTGTCAAGTTTTGCATGATTATGACAAATTTGTTCTGGGTATGTGGTAAACAAATATTTCTTTAAAGCCATACCTAAGCCACATTAAATTATACAAACAATTGGTATTTTTTTCTTTACTATAAATGGTATAAAAGAAGAGAAAGCAGCATGATATTGAGTGATTTATAATTGAACAAAAATCAGGAAGGTGGCCTCTTTCAAGACAAATTTAGCTTAAAGAGGAACTGGAACAGGTTTTTTCTTCAGGGAGGACTGGAAGTCCAGTACTGACCTGCGGCCAAGCAAAGATGGGCTATCTAGTAATTGTTCATGTGCTATCTAAAGTTTAAAACTTTCTTGGTGATACCAATGGCCAGCTTGCCTACGTTGCGTAGGCACTCGTAGATTGATAGCTTACACTTGTTTTAAGTGTTTGCACTGTCTGGCACGGCTATGTGACCAGTGGAGCATAAAAGTCCCTGCTGTAAACCATCACCTAAGTTTTTCTAAAACCAAATTCTTCTTTGTGGTTGCTAATCCAGAGGCAAAGCACATCTTGTGTGACTTAGAAAGGATCCTGTATGTGAAGCTTTACCTGGAAATCTCCTAGGATTCTCATGTTTGCCTGTGCTTTCTTTTTGCTACTCTACCATGTCTTTCACCTTTATCAGATCAATATAAAAGTATGCTCTATGAAGTCTTGAGAATCTGTCCAATTGTGCAACCCTGTGAAATCAATGCAATTGCTAGGGGAAAAAAAAATTAACAAAAGATGTCCAAGACCTTTACAAGGAAAGTTATGTTTACTGGAAGAATAGTTAAACAAATACAATGTACATGCATAAGATAATTCTTTAACATAAATATGTCAGTATTGCTTAAATTAAGTTGTATAGTCAGTATAATTGCAATCAAAATCCCAAAAGTCAATTCTAAAAAGAATTCAGAAGAGAAAAAAAACAAGAATTGTTCATTTCCCTTTATGGGCTCAGTATACCCATCATCCAGCTGTTCTAAGTTTTGGACCCTGAAAGCACACAGGTGTCTTCTGTTCTGAAGATTTGCCCTCCTCTCTACATGGGAGCTGCCCTGTCGAGAAGGTTGCCTATCCTTATTCATGAGGAGTGGAGAACAGTCAGTGACTGACTGGGTGGGATGGCAGTTGTCTCCTTGCCTCAACAAGGAACCAACTTTATGGTACATTAGAACTCTACAGTTCTCTGTGGAACCAGATTAAAGCTAATTCAGATCCTGGCTTGGCTTTCTTCTCCTGCTCTGTCCCGCATCTGTCATTTCCTGCTGCAGAGAACTCTTCCTCCATAAATCATTTAGAGAATAATCCCAATCTATGGCTTTCTCTCACAAAACCTGTCCTATAACACAAATAATATGAGGTCATCCTTACCATTAGGAAGATGTTACATGTTACAACACACACAGTATATGTATGTATGTATGTATGTGTGTGGATACATGTGTATGTATACACATACACATGGGTGATGTGAGTAGCCTTGCTATATTTCTTTATACGTATTGCTGATTTCACATAGAGGATTCAATGAGCTTTGGTCTATCTGTTCACATTAACAATTACAGTGTAATGTCAGAATCTGTCTTCACCAGAATGGATATGGAAAGAGACATCTTATAGTTGGAGGGCTGTGGATGGAAAGTACTTGATAGAGCTAGGCAATTCCCTTACTCTAATACTATACCTTTTTAAAAATGGTTCATGTCCTCAGCTTTCTTTGCTTCCTTTTTTCTATGATTATTAAACTTAATTAAATACCATGTCAAATCCTTCTTTTAAACAATTTTGTGAATTAAAATATATTGACTTTCATTCAAAAGTATTTTTAATTGAGTCAGGCTCTTATTAATTTGAACATAGTTTACTTACAGATTGCTATTAAAATCATGTGGATTCAGTGCCAGAAAGAGTCAGTTTTTCATGGGCAATAGAAGATAGAAAGGAACTGTGTACAAAGAAAATATTCTTCCTTTGTAACTAATTTAGAACTTTCCTGGTTGATGTTGCAGGTGGAATGCTTGCACGTGGAATACCCAGATCTGGTTACACAACTCTACCGTAGCAACGTGATGTGCTTCGGAGGACATTCCCTCTTCATTGTAGTGAGCTAACACCAGAAGTTTCTAAGACAGACGACCTGTCAACGTCATAACTCAGATTCATCTTAAGCTGATTTTGAAGACATAAAAACACAAATTCTTCTCATAATTTACTAGCTGGGTAATTGTTTATGTGAGACTTCTTATAATTCAGAATGAGAGAGGAAATCCAAGCTAGAAATGGAAGTAGTTTTTCTTTCTGAGTGATGGGTTCCAATAATATGCTAGGTATGTAAGAGAGAAGATCCGAGTTTAGAGTTTCACATATGGAGCACAGGGCTTCTGTTACAATACGTGTCACTTTTGCAAGGTTAATAAGACTCCCTCACTACTACAGTTACTCAATTACTGCATATTCACTCATACCTTCTTGCCTTTCAATTATATATCTATTTCTCTAAATACATATTTAAACACATTCCAAGGAACGGTCTCTCTAGTGATGAAAACCCACAGTACATAAAATTTCCATGACAGCAAAATTTAGATCCATTGCACCATAATTTGGTTCTAAATCTAACTGTCAAGAAATATATTTTCCAAAAATAATCTCCAGTATTTTTGGTGACAAGATATTAAGAGGCTACTAAGAAAATCTCCTTCTCACATCTGCAAAATGTCTCCTTTTAAACTCACATCTAAATTAGGAAAAATCTGTCCAACTAAAAGAATACACACACACACACACACACACACATATTCCCATTGTTATACAGTGACATGATGAATGCTGTTATTTTGCAAACCCCCAGAAAACATAAAAGAATCTGATGCACACTTCACTTGGCTGTTCCCTTTCTCCCACCTTTTTGTGCTCCACTATACATTTGGAATCAGAGAGCTGGGATCCTGAGAAGCATGTTTCCCAGAAGCCCTTCCTGAGCTCCAGTTAAGTTCTGACAGTGGGAGCTGTTGGCTGGGGATCGGAAGGCATCTGGAAGGGAGCAGTTTCAAGTAAGTTATTTGCTTAAATCAAACCTAAGCACTGGAACTATATAAAAATTTGTGCAAACTCTGAGACTACTGACTGAAATACTGTGGAACACAAGGTAGATTGTCATATTGAAAAAGAGTAAATATCATCATATTACCAGTAATATAACACATTATAGAATATCAAATCACTTTGTAACCAAAGATTTCTACTTTCTGCTATTACATATTAAGGCATTGTCAAAAAGATAATGAATAAACAATTATAGTTATCTATCATAAAATTATTATTAATAAAAAATCCATTAAAGGGATTGCTTTTTAAATATTATTAAGAAATATCGAGTTAGTAAGAAAGTGGGACAAATATAATGAGTTCACTTAAGTAATGCTATAGAAAATCAAAATGATCAGATTTGATCATCACAAATAATAAGCATGCAAATTACTAAATATTTCATTTACCAATATGTTTATGATATTGGATGAAACTCCAATATATTGAATGACGAACTATATTTCAAAGTGAGTTAACACTTTACGCATAGATACAAATGTAGACATATATATCATTTGTAGATACAATATATATTGTATGTACATATTACACATATAACATATATGCATATTATATACATGTATATATAATATGCATGTGCATATACACATATATATAATAGACTAGTTATTGAATCATCTACTTTCATTTTGACTATAAGACACACGCTATGCTCAAATTCACTCTAAGAGTCATGTCCCTTTTATGTGCAACTGGTTGCTAAATGGTATACATTTGCGGAAAATATCCACACTTACTACAAAGAAAATGTCTGTTGATTCTATTCTATTCTACAGTTGCCATGGGTTAGAAGTTACTACTTTTCTATTTTCTACAGCACAAAATAATGATTACATTATCACACTTTCTGTCAGGGTTGCGTGAAGAGCAAGAATCAATAAAAATGAAATACCTTACAAATGCAAATTGATTGAACTTTTATTTCAGAAGCAATAGACATTATCACCCAATTCATAACTGTGATACTGAACTGGTACTCCTTATTGGATAGATCTAAATTTTCCTCTGAAAAAGCTGAGGGAAATGCAGTTCACTTAAAGCACTAGCTTGAACGCTCCTGCAGTCCTCACAGGGCCAGACCTTCCTTAACTACAAGGCCAACCAAAGTCCCTGTCTTTCAGGGAGGCGGTTAAAGGGTTGGAGTTCTTTGGGGTTCCTTTGGCCACTAGAGTATGAATATTTTTTAACGAATATTTACGTGGAATTTAATATTATTTCATTTTATCTCATAAAAGTTCTATGAGGCAATTACCTATATTAACTCTATTTTATGAATGAGGAACCTGAGACAGAGAGAGGTAAGAAACTTGACAAAGATCACATATCTAGTAGGTGGCAGACACACAACTAGATATTCTGTCTCCGGGGTCCAGGCCAACTGTTATTCCGTGCTGCCTTTCCATATGTAACGTGATACAAAATTATTATGGTCCAGCCTTCACTGTGAGCCTGTAATCCTTGGATATCATCTCTGTCACAACACTTTCCACATTGCTTTGGAATGATACCTATGTGTCTTTTCCCCATTGTATTTTAAGTATGACTTAAACGAGGCTGGTAAAATAATTATTTTTGTATACCCAGCAACAACAATAGATACATTAAATAATTAATTCATTTGTAAAACTACATATTGGTGTGAAATATGTACTTATTAGTTGAATGAATAATAAGTAGATAAAATGGGAATTATGGTCAATATATGTGAGAATAAAACAAAAAGCAGAGAATCTTTTCAATGATGTGTTTAAACCATCAGATATGACTGCATCCTCACTGATTTTATCAGATAATGGGAAATTTTCCCCATTTATTCCCCACCATTAAAGTATTGATTCTTGATGTTTTGGGTCTCATGACTCCTTCCCACCCTTTAAAATCATTGAGAAATTCAAACAGCTTCAGTTTATGAGTCACTAGCAATTAAAATTCTAAAATAAGAAAACATTTGCTTAAAATATAATAAATTTTTGTAAGCATAAATAATAATTTAAATAAAAATAACCATCCTTTCCGAAACAAAATAAGATTTAGTGAAAAGAGTGGCCATTGTTACATTTTTGGAGACTCCTTTAACGTCTAGCTTAATGGAAGATTCTATCTGCTTTTGCTTGCAATGTGTTGTAATATTGGCTAAAAAACATAAAGATGTTCTGGTCTCACACAATTGAAAAAGGGCACATTATATTAATAGCCTTGTTGGATAACTGTGGATATTGTTTTTTTTATTTTATACCAAAACTTCACAAGTACTTGATTCTTAAAGGGTAGTTGCAATGTGGCATCTGAAATCATAGTAATGCTCTTTTAACACTCCAATAAACTAAAAATCATTTTTCTCTCTTATACTTTAACTGGATCTCATGTTTATGCATAATTTTGGGCCATGATGTATTGACAGTTTGGAAAATATTGGTTCAATGATTTATGCAGATGCTCCAGATTTCAAGCATTTTCTTTTTATTCTTTCTCAGAATTTCTTCTCTCTCTGCTTACAATATCCGTCTGTTCTTGCAAGTTGCCCACTTTTTTTCCCATGAAAGCCCTTAGGACTTTTAATCATAGTTGTTTTAAACTCCATGTCTCATAATTCCAGTATCACTGCAGTATCTGAGCACAGGTCTGACACTTGCTCTGTCTCTTCAAACTGTCTTTTTTGCCTTTTAGTATGCTTTGTAATTTTTTGTTGAAATCTGGACACGATAAATTCAGTTGTGTTTCCCACAGAGGTTTCTGCTCTTGGGCTCCTGCTCTGGTAAGCTCTAATTCTCTGTCGCCCCTTATTTGTCTCTGCAATGTTTGGGGAAGCAGTTTTCCCTGCAACCTCAATTCTCTGATGGATCTAAAGAGCTGTTAATTTTCAGTTTGTTCAGGTTTTTTTGTTGTTATGAGGATAGGAGTGAGAACTTCCAAGCTACTTACATGACAGACTGCTCTGGCAGCCTTTTTTTTTTTTTCCTCCAAAGAAAATACGGTAACGAAGAATTCATTGACAACCAGCAGAGTTTGGTGCCATGGCATTGACTTGGGCTAAGATGACAGCAGTTTACCCACCATTGCTTTTAGCACAAAGTACAATAATTTAAATGAGATACTAACACCAGCCCTATTTTTATACGTAAATCTTCAATTTGAAAAGTTACTATATAATTTGAAAGTGGCATTTCTGTTGTTTCCTTTGCTGACTTTTCATCCAGCAGGCATGTGAAAACGTACAAATGTCAAATGTACAAGATTTTTCTAGACCCTCAGATGTTTGGATGATCATCTCCATGAAATGTAATATGACAGCTTAGCCTGTGAGATGCTTCAGTAGCTTCTAAATTTCTAGTCTGAAAGCTATAACAGAGACCTTCATCTAAATTTAAAATATTTTTTCTTTAAATTCTGAAAGATTGGCCTTCAAATAATTATACTCCTTTACTGGCATCATCATACTATTCATTAGAATCTTATTTTAAAAAATAAAATAAGGTAATTTATTAATATCTACAAAATAAGGGGAAGATAGTCTTGTCACATTTTTGTTCCTTATTTACAATTGTATTCAGTTACTTCAGAGTAGTTTTCTCCCTCTGGGAGTCAGAGAACTCTCTGAAGTGTCAGTTATACCATTTTGAGCATCTTTGGATACAGGCAGTGCAGCTGTGATGAGAAAATAAATCTTCTAATCTTTTTTAACTCATAAATCATTAAAGATAAAAACGTAAGTACATATTTTAGAATATAATATTACTAAATACTAAAATAATAGTAGTTATAAATAAGCAAATTTTAAACATTTTCCAAAAAACAGATTTTGAAAATACTCTTGTAAGACCAAACAACAAAATGTATTTATGTTTTTGTGGGTTTCCACATGGGCTTCCCCAAGATATTTAATTCAATATCTTGAATTAAAATAAGCTTACAGAAATTGTGACGTATAATTGAAGACTGCTGGTAGGAATATGCTAGAAGTGCTGAGATCTACTTGTGTTAATATCAGAAAGTGCACATATTTATAACTTAAAATTATTACCTTAGAAAATTCTAATAAAAAACATAAGAATACACAAGCACGCATTCTACCAGCTGTCAGAGTGATAATACCATCACACTAAAGTCAAATATTGTCTTAGTATTATTACAAAAAATAGTTTTGGTCTTTCAGATTGCCTAGTCTCAAGAGACACTTTCAGGTTCCTCAGACCGCACTTTGGAAACCCCTGGTTTAAGAAGATCTTACATCGGGTTTACTTGGTACAAATGTATAGGAAAATACGCTTGTTTGTTTTTGAATTCCGCCTTTCCCTTCTTTATGTTCAGTGAGAAAGTGACATTTAAGAAGAACCTAAAGGAGATGAGTGACATCATGTTGAGCCCTGAAGACTATTTTAAGGACTGAGCACATCTGATGTGCCACATACTCTGCGCCAAGTGAAAAAGCCAGCCACCCAGACACAGGGCATTCTCTTGCCTCTTCTAATTCACTACAATCCCCCCTTTCTGAGATGCAGGAACAAAGGTTCAAAGATCCTATACTCTTGGAAGGAACGTGTTTAGATGCTAGAGCATTTAAAGATACGTGCACTCATAGACTTGATTTCAAATCCTCGTTCTGACGTTTATTAGCTGTGTGTCATTAATCCAAGCTAAGAAACCAAATTCCATTTTGAAAATTGCAGTAACTTCTGCTTGCAGCTCAGTTCTTCAAGATACACAACCTAATGATGTAACTAGCCACTTTTACCAGAAAACGAAATCACAACCAAGAGTCACTTAATGACAATGTAGACGTGGTGCACATATTTAATTATTCTTTCAACCTTCATTATGCATAGGTCAAGGAATATGAAACACATATAATGCGTGATATTAAATCCTTTTTTTAATTTAAAGATAATTTTCTGAGAATATTATCTGATTTAATAATGTTGCTAATTATTATATCTATTCCTCCTTTTGTCTTCAGTTTTAGAAATACAATCATGATCTATAAATAATAAAAACTACACAATACAACTGAATAACAAAATAAATCATAAACAACATTGTTTATGATTAGTGCAAGACTTACATTTTCATTAATGTTGATTTAATTTCAGTTAATATTTAATTTATTCATTTACCAATGTTTATATTTGTTCACTCAGTTTCAAATCTGAATAATATATAGGTTTTATTCCTGAACTATTATTACGTAAAGACAAACAAACACAAATTTTAAAACCTCTTAATGGACTGAAGTTAATTGGAAAACAGCCTTAATTTGAGAAATGGCTTACAGTAGAACATAAACATCGGAAGTTCAACTCCTTCTGAAAGTAAATAGTAATTTGTTTGCAAATCTAAATTTTATTAAGTACCATTGAAAGTTTTGGGATATTCTTAAATAATTAGGCTATGCTCAAAAAAGGATTAATAAGTGCTATTTATTTTTAGCTATAAGCTCAGAATAAAGTACAGCTATTTAATCTTGTTAAAATAATCATACTACATATACTTATTCATTAAAATTTGGAGCCATGAAATATTTGCTCTTTCAAAAGGAATAAGTATGAACACAAATAGTTACCCAAAAAAATATGTAATCCTACCTTCTTAATATCACTCACTAAGATTAATTCTACTCACATGCAAAGCTGAAAAATTTGGGGCCCTCCCTCAGTTTTAGGTGAGTGCGGTCTTTGCTGACACAAAAGATATTATAGCAATAACCCAAGATGAAGGTTCTTCTACTATTGCCTTCCCCAAAAGAAAGTTTCCAAAATGAGTTAAGAAAATATTAAATCAATTCCTGATATATAGAAGCAGCTCATTTCCTTTAGAAATTGTGTTATATTTTGGCTCCTGGTTGTGTTCACTTGTAAAGAATTTACCCTACCTCAAGAAATATAGTATTTTATTTATGAACTTCTGACATGGCAGAGAAAAATTAAAAAGAAGGATTACCAGTTGTCTAGTTTGTGTTGTAGGATAACGGCTTCCTGTTGCCACAGAAAATGTAAGGCAAAGGCAAGGCAAAATTGAAGTTGATATATTTGTTTTCATATCGGGAAACATTTGTAAATTGGGAAAATTATGTTATAGTGATTTCATTTCTTTTATACAAAATATTTATGGATGCGGATATTCCCATGTTGTCTGATCTATGCTAACATAATAGGAAAATTGATCATTGTGCTCTGACTTAGAAATTGAATTCTGATTGGCTTGAAGGAAGAGTCTCTTTAATTTTTTATATAGTTAAAATTGTCAGTACACAAAAACTCTTTGTTACAAATTCAGAATTGCAGAACTTTTACTTTTTATCTCCAATCACACATCTACCTGTTCATTTCATGTACACTCCTTTAACATGCACTTAGTTTCTTTTTCTACTATAAGCACTCTTCTGAATACGCTATTTCCAGAAATAACTTTAGCTTCCTAAGGATAATCTCTACTCTCCCTTCATTGTCTTTCTAGAACATATGCCTCTAGTTAGTGACAATCTACTCTCAAAACAAGAGAAACAAGCCACTAAGAGTGCCTTATCTGTTTCACATCTCCTCTCTCCCTCTCTAGTGCATTGCGCTGCTGTTGATTTTTTGTTGTTTATCTGTTTCCTATGTTGCATATTTTAAGTTCAAAGGCAAAGATTTGATCTAGTTATACAATGTTTAGTACAAATCTTGCATCCAGTAAACACAAAACAGAAGAATAATAATAGACAATATGCAATTTTCTTTATTAATTTTATAAAGAGTATTGGTAGATGAGATTATCCGTGATTCTTCTGAGGAAAAATACTCAGGTATCTACGTTACCATAGTTGAAGTGTGGCAAAATAAACAGAGAAACGGACCCATTAGGTAATATATTGTAGCAACTCTAGGTACTGATTCCCTTTCCCACACTTCAAGGCTGATTTGTTTTTATTGTTGCTGTGCTTGCTTGCTTCTTCATTTGTTTCGTGAATTGGTTAGGCTATCTTAGTACTCTGTTTAGAAAAGTGCGAAGCCTTTGGCGTCACTCCTTGGAGGCACATACCTTAGGCATGTGCTGTCATCCTGGAATGACAGTGGTTTTAGCAAGGATCTCTGACGGCCTCTTTCCTCCATCCTTGTTACACTGTCTGCATCGTTTGATATTGTGCCCAGCCCATTAAACTCTCTTTAGATAGGTTGTTAGATAGAGCTCCCTTGCAGATAGATCATTGCATTGTTTTCCCCAGCGCCTGGGTATTTATTACTCATCATTTGGATCCGATTAAATTTGGGCAGAGATAGTTTGACTCCAGTCTTTGCAGTTTGTTCTGACTCCAGGAAGCCTCCTCTTAACTATCTGTTTTCCTGGTTTTTCCTGGTGAACTGCTTGGCCTATGATTTAACTTGTACTTAAGAGGATCTATTGTTTCTGAGAGCACCCTTAGGCTTGAATTTCCCCACTCTCTGTTTCGAATCGTGTCAGTTACTTGTGGGATAGCTTTGGAGCTCTCTCTTCTTATGGACTGCCTCTCCTCATGGAAAAATAATCTAAGCAACTACTCTGGGTGCTGGAGATGGTAGGAGGGCAAGAAGGGGTGCTCTGGTGTTCTCAGATTGCTTCTCCTGCCTGGAGCATCTGACCTATGAGCTTGCTGACAAAACAACATTTGGAGTCCTAGTGTTCTGGGCCTGCCATGTCTGGATAAGACTTCAGTCTTGTGGGTAGAGGCTCAGTGGAAGACAGGCTCTCCTGATCTCTCAGCTTCACTGACCATCAATTTGGCCTTTCAACTTGCAGATGAAGGGGATAAGAAATGCTGGCGGTCTTTCTCTCTTGTGAGATATGTTAAGACTTGAATGGGAATGAGAGGAGAGGGAACCGGTCTCTTTGGCTAAACTCACCAGAGTGGAGCTGAATGGGAGTAGAGGATAAGGAGTGGTTTGTGTCTTAAATGCTGCAAAATCTTACTCTTCTTCCCCAGTTTCAGTAGATTTCTTGAATAATAAAAAAAAGTTTATTAATTTTCTGTATACCCTTCAGACATCTTCTGAAAACTTTAAATGGTTGGTTTTTTGTTTGTTTGTTATGATTTTTTTTCAGCCTTGCTTTTTTCACTTGGCTCTGTAGAGCTCCCCTTGCTGTTTGCATCCTGGAAGTGGAGCTTCACCCCACGGAGCTTCTTATTTTTGCTGCTGTATTTTAGTTCTAGAATTTCCATTTTGTTATGTTTTTATATCTGTATTTCTTTGCTGAGGCTTTCTGGCTTTTTTATTTGTTTCAATCATGTTCATAATGCTTCACTGAAGCGTTTTTATCATTGCCGGTTTAAAATCTTTGTCACATAATTCTAGCATCATCTTCTTGGTGTTGGCATCTATGGATTATCTTTTTCCTTCTAGTTTGGAATCTTATTGGCTCCTGGTATGATAAGCCATTTTCATTTGGGGCCTGTAAATTGTCTTATTATATTCTGAGACTATGATTCTTACTAAAACTTTCTGTTCTAGCTGGATTTTTCTGACAATCCAATGGCCGAGGATGATAGGATGTTTCTTCATGACTGTCAGGTTCCCCATTCAGCTTTTATTGACGCTAGAGGAGGCTCTGCGTTATAGTTGCATGGAAGTGGGTGCTCTGGCTCCCCACATGGTCTCCACTGACACGGTAGCGTAATGGCCTCATTACTACTGGGAGATAGAAGTCCTGACTTTCCACTAGGCCTCTTTCCATACCACCCTAGTGGGTAGGAGAGGGACACTTATTACTGCTTGGGTGAGAGTGGAAGTTCAGGGTCCCCATGTTGTCTCTACTAACACCACAGTGGTGGGCTTTTAGTGGCCAGTGGGGATAAAATTTTTACCTCCTTGCTTCGCGTTGTCTGACACCACCCTGGCAAAAATAAGTTTTGGGGCTCCTCGTTCCAGCTCCTGAGGGTAAAATCCTAGGTTTTCTTCTCAGACTTGCTGGTGTGGGAGGGACTAGGAACAGAGTTTTTCTGTATTTGGCTGGAGTAAAGCAGCTATTGTCTAAATGTCTTTTATCTTGCTTGGCTGCCACTGTTTTGATCCTTTGGCTATAAACAGCAGGCTTTTGTTTGAGCTTGTTTTATCCGTGTCTATTGGTGTTTCTGGGTTGCCAGCTTCTTTGGAGCCTGAGATATATGAACAAAAACACCAAAACCAGAGATCTCACAAGCATGTCATCCCTTGAGTCCCAAGGTCTCTACTCTGTCTTCCTTTTTCTTTCCACATTGCAACATCTCCTAATATTTGATTTACATATATTTACCAGGATTTTTAGTTGTACTTAGTGGGAAGAATAGGAGAAAGTATGACTACTCCATCTTCCGAGAACTATTCATACACTCTTTTAAGTGGGAAATATTTCAGGGCCACAATCTGTAAAGTAGGTTTGAAGGTACTAACTGCTACTGAGTTGGCGGTAAATCTCATACTTTTTACTGTTATACAATCCTCAAGAACCTTTATTGTCTTGACATTCAACAAGATATCATGCTGGTCTTCATTATTTGTCGCTGTTTATCAATACCATCTTAAAATTCTACTTTCTCATTGCTCCTGTGGCTCCATATTATCCTCATTTTTCTTGATAAATGCATTTTCCCCCCAAGTGCATTATTCTGTGTTACTCATTTGTCTTTAGAAATAGAGAGTCCTAGAAATATTTCTAATGAAATTGAATTATTAATATTGAGGTCCAGATAATATTCTAATTTTCTTGGATCTTTCTGACATGTTTTTACATACTGTATTAGTGATCACTTCTTCCTTAGATCAACCATAGCCTGTTTTTTTGCCTAAGACTCTATCGTCAATATCAAAGGTACTCTAAAATCATCTTTATTCCAACTTTGTCACCTTATTACCCTCATATGCGTTTTTTTTCTATTAAGTGGCCAGGGTGTTCTATCTAAAATGCCAATCTAGGGGCCGGCCTGGTGACATAGTGGTTGAGTTTGCATGGTCCGCTTCTGCTGTCTGGGGTTCCCAGGTTTGGATCGACTCACCACTTTTCAAGCCATACCGTGGCAGGCGTCCCACATATAAAATAGAGGAAGATGGGCACAAATGTTAGCTCAGGCCCAGTCTTCCTCAGCAAAAAGAGGGCAATTGGCGATGGATGTTAGCTCAGGGCTAATCTTCCTCAAAAACTTTTTTAAAATAATAAAAAAGTAAAATGCAAATCTAAGCATCCTATTTCTTTATGATACTCTTTCATAGTTCCTCATTGATTTAATGATGCAGCTTCTGTTGCCTAATATTTTCTACAATATTCTCCATAAATATGTTTTACATAATCAATGTTTACAGTTCTGGACTCCACACTTCAGAAAACTTTGACAACTGTTTTATAGATCAACTCTTTGCCTAAGACATACTAAAATTTTAAGACTGGGCACAGTTTCCTCTAGACAAACCTCTTAACCTCATGCCCAAATTTGGATATATATACCTTGACTCTTTGCTCTCATGTTATCATGGTAATTTCTGTATTATTAAATATAACAAATGAACTCTTTATCTGTTTATCACTTATGTATAAAACAATGTCTAGTACATGGAAGATACTCAATACTTCTTAAATGAATGAAAGAGTGTTGGAAAAAAGTTATCTATAAAATGACCTAATACTCAGAACTCATGTTATCTACACCTGAATTTCGAAAGTCAGCTTAAATGGGATTATTGCTTAGCAAATCTAATTTAGATCTTCACTGTATTTTTTGGCACTTTTGCCAAGCACCTCCAAAAATGCCACTCAATTGTTTTGAATAATAAATAATTTTTTGTAAAAAAGCGTGTTAGAAATCATTATAAGTGATTGACTCATCAATGCTGAGGAACAGATAAAGTTTTAATTTCTCAATGTTGGCTCACAACTGGTGAGAAATCTGAAGGGCAGATAAGACATATTCTGAGAGATAAAAGGTTACTTGGTTTGTATAAAGCTATTGAATCTGCTGATCAAAAGGCAAAGAGGCCGTACTGCCAGTGGCAGGCGTAGCCTGGGAGTGGCAGCAGGAGCTTCAAGGGGCACTGTGACCAGTAGTGCATGCTCATCTTGTCACAATTTGTCAAATATTTCCTCTCAGAGACCATTTTCTACAATTTGAAAATATCATGACATTTTGGATTAAATTACAGAACTCATTTCCAGTTTACTCTTGTACATCTTGAATTTATGGATTGATATGATGTATTGCGAACTTGTAGTTTTTCCTTTTTTTTTTTCAGTCATGTGTGTAATGTCAAATTTTTATACAATCCACTAAGGTCAGAGAAACCTCCTCTAGGCTTCATTTTTTTCTTGATAAATTTTCAGTTCTTAATCATTACAACGTCATTTTTCTAGAATAAAATTCATGCTTAAACTACTCTCTCAATATTCATGTTAATTGTGAAAAGAGTAGCATGCGTAATTAAAATTATACGTTATTGATAAATTTTCTATTAAAAATAACATTAAGTATCAGAAACCATTGCCCCCCACCCCAAAATACCAAAACAATTCTGCAGTTACCATAACACAATTCTGTGAAACATTTTATTCCTCTTTTATTCTGCCATTAGGATGGGGATGAATGATTTTATTGAATACATATAAAGGAACATGAGGACAAGCAAAGGGAATGGTAAATCCATATATTGATTACCAGCTTCTGCAATAAGGAGAATAGATATATCTGTCTTTTTAGTGTAGAAGTGGTAATTTAGGTGAAGTCAATACGGAATTACTGAAATATACTGCTTGTTCATAATTAGACACTGCCCGTAAGGAGTTTTACAACATTTGTTTTTTGCAAAATAGAATATTTTTATGGAGAAAAATATTAAATCAGGTTAAGGAAATATATGTTAAATTGTACCTTAGGTTTAAGATATTTAAGTAGACTGAGTTTTGACTTCAAAATTTTTTTACTCTTGCTACTGTGTCTGAGAAATTCAGCATTAAAAAAGGATATTTCTGTTAGTCTAAAAGTCACTATAGAGTAATTTCTTGAAATAAAATTGGTGACCTTTAGAGATCAAAAATAATCTTACTTTTTTTGTTGAATATGCTTTCTGTGTCTTTTTAAATAATAGACTTACAATGAATAACAAAATGTGTTGATCAAAAGACACGTGATTATACACTTGATGGTCTGCATGCTCAAGTTTATAGCTAGGCGCTGTAATTGATTTCAAATAATCCTAGGCCCAATGGGAAAAAATAAATTAAAAGAATATTTTAACCATTTTCACTATTTGCAATTATTCAAAGAATTTTCTAAATTGAATAAGTGTCACAAAGTTAAAACTAAGTGATATATTTATCTGAAACTTTGAAATATGAGTAAAATAATAGTTACAGATATGCACACTGACTAAATGAAAGTATATTTGTAATCTATTTTGAAGTCGCTATTTGTTAATATTTTCAAAATTTTGCTTTAGAAAGAAAATCACAGAAAAATAGGAAGAGTAATCATTACATGGAGCACTGAAGAGTAGATATTTATTCAGAGGATATTAACCTTTATGAACATCATGGTTTATCTTGTATCTGCATTATTCCCAGGCATTAAAATAAGTATTCTTAGCAATACTTTACTACAATTAAAACATTCTTTAAAGATTTCTAAATCTAGAGAGCATATAACTCTTCTTTGAAGAGCTCATAAGACTAGGTGATAAAATTTACCAAAAGAGGTAATTCTTCAAGTACTGTAATTATGTTACTAAGCAAAATAAAATGGGATTTTTTTCACACAAACTGTAAGAAAACTATTCTCATGAAACTCTAGCATTATATTGTGTTTGTAAACTGTAAACTTGTAGATTTTGTAAATTAAATCATAAATAATGGTTTTAATTTCTACATATAATTCATTAGAAATGTAAATGTGACATTTGCTCGTTATGGCAGGTGAAATTCATATTTTTACATCATTGCCATATATATATGTATATATTTGAATTACTAGAATTTTTTTTAGACCTCAAACATTTCCTCACTCCCTAGATTGATTTTAAACCCAAAATTATTGATGATTGGAATAAACCGTGGGGGGAGTGACTGGCAATTAAAATGCTTCCCATCAAAACCTGTTCTCAGGATTAGAAGATACTGTGATTATTTTTAAAGCATTTGTAAGATGAGAGCAAAAGGACATGCTACCATGGCTTAGTTTTACTTTTCAACCAGATATATATATATATATATATCACCAAGTATTATATATATGTGTTTGTCTGTAGTGCAAAATACACTTTAAAAAATGTGTATTTTTTTAGGTCTGATTTTTAGAAATTTGTATAACTCAAATTTACACAATGGAATAAATCTCCTTTTCAGTTTATGCTAACAGTTGCACACTATCTGAAGCTGCTCTTGTAAAGTTTATAATCAAGGAGACATTTTGATTAGTAATTGAAATTCACTACTGACTGGACCCCATTGTGCTTATATCATTATGTATTGTATGTTATTTAAACTTTGCACACACCCAATGAGTAGCCCAGTGGATCAGAAACATTTTCACAATTTTTAAAACTTCAAAAGGAGCTAACTAAAATGTATATCTGGAGAAATATTATCTGCATCTGGCACATTTCCATGAACACTTGCCTGCAAGGAAAGTTATAGAAATGCTTATGAAATATTTGGAAAGTATTCTATATTCTAAATAAACTAAATTACAATGCTCACAACATATTTATTTTCAAACCAGTGAAACAAAATGAGCACTGTTCTCGTAGGCGAAGACATTTGATTTTCCCAAACTATCACTAATTAACTATGTAAATTTTCCCAACCATTTCACTTTTCTCTGTCTGAACTTTATTACGTGTGTATAATTGAAATTTTATATTATTGTATGTATATTTTTGAAGTCCAAATATATTTTTTTCTATAAAATATGGTGTTTATGGTACATAGTGAAAAGATGTTGTGATGAAATGAGTTTTACTCTCCGGCAGATCCAAACATTCTATGATTCTGATAAGAAAAACAATCATCTCTTTTTGGAGGTATTTTGGAGACATATTGTTTTATTAATGTAAAATATAGAAGCAGTGGTTTAAAAGTTGTACATCTGTCCATATTGAATCATAGCTTCGTATAACATGGTGTATTGTTTTCTGGACCTGCTGTAATAAAGTAGCACTAATTGAGTGTCTTAAACAACAAAAATTTCTCTCAGAGCTCGGAAGGCTAGAAGTCTGAAATCAAGGAGTTGACAAGGCCATGCTCCGTCTGAAGGTTCTAGGGAAGAATCGTTTCTTGCCTCTTCCAGCTTCTTCTGGCCCTTGATGATCCTTGTGTTCCTTGATTTGTACACGCATCAATCCCATCTCTGCCTCAGTCGTCATAGCCATTTTTCCTCTGTGTGTGTGCCCTCTCCTTCTCTTATAATGACACTAGTCGTTGGATTTAAGGCACACTTTAATCCAGGATGAACTCATCTTGAGACTTTTAACTAATTACACTTACAAAGACTCTTATTTCCAAATAAGGTCACAATCTGA